>NC_080177.1:66074248-66089248 GCF_950295315.1 Erinaceus europaeus
TGGTCAGTTTGTCTCATCTGTGTTTTACCCGCAATCACAGCTTTGGTAGTTCCTGCCTATGGCGTGTTCTCAAGCTAAAATATTATACATGCACTATTATAACCAGAGCACCTGATGCCTCTTTATTCCAGAGCAGTCTACTAACTAGTTTCCTTGTTTTGTGTATGTATTTCTATATAGTTCAATAGAAATATTTTTCTGTTTCAGATAAAGCTATATAAAATATCAAATCTTAAGATGAGAAAAATGGATGGCTATCAGGTTATTTTTTTTAACACTTTTTGTTTAGAAACAGAAATGTCTTTGCGTATTTGGTCAAACAGTAGTGATCTAGTTAAAATAGGGCATTTGATTCAAGCACACTATGAGATAAAAGTGGACTAGTAATTGTAGTTTTTCTTATTTTCCGCCTTTGATTTAGGACTATTCCAGGAAATAATAAGTTTATCTTTTTCTGTTTTTATTTGAGCCTAAAGCTTCAGAATTCCCATTATTGCTGCTCAATGTAGCTGTTCTCAGTCACTCTTTAAAGATATTTTTGATAAAGGAAATGTTCTATGGTGAGGGTGCAGTGATTGCACAGATTGTCACTCCTAAAATGTGAAAATCCCATGTTCAATGCCTCACAACCATGAAGCATAATTGAGCAATGCTCTGCTGTCTCTCCCTCTCTCACATAATCATCTAAAGAACTATTTTCTTTCTGAAAAGGAAAATGTTGTGTTTTTTAGTTAGCTTTAGATTACAGTTAGTCAAGTAAAAGTATATTATTAATGCATTTTAAAGTTTCATTCATTTTATAACTAAGTTTGTGTTTTTTAACCCCTTTCAGTTTTTCACCTTGTACCCACTCTCTTATCTCTTTGACATTAGCAGCCACTAGTATGTTCTGTATGACTATGACCTTGAGTTTGAGTTTCTTTTATTTTAGATTCTACAAATAAATAAGATTAAGCTTTATTCACCTTCTTTGTTAGTATATTGTCCTCCTGCTGGGGAGATAGCATCTTGGTTATGCAAAAAGATCTAAATGCCTGAGGTACCAAAAGGCACAGGTTTGACCCCAGCACCATCATAAAGAAGGGCTGAGCAATACTCTGGGTGAAAAAAAAAATTATATATATATATATATATATATATATATATATATATATATAACAAATATATATATATATTTCTCAGAGTTCATCCATGTTATCTCAGATAGCAAGATTCAGCTCTTCACTATGGGTAACTAATATTCAATAGATACACAGCTTATTTACCTGTTCACCTGCCCATGGGCATTTATTTCACATTTATTTTATCTTGGCTTTTATAAATAATGTTTCAGTAAACATCTATGTACAAATCTTTTCTATTTAATGTTTTTATTTTCTTCAAACAAATACCCAGAAAGGGAATTACTGTATGTTTTAAGTACTTATAAAATTAAAAGTATAAGTACTTTTAATTTTATGAGTGACCTCGGTACTTTCTTTTTTAAATTTCTTTGTTGGGGGATTAATGCTTTACAGTCAACAGTAAAATATAATAGTTTGTACATGTGTAACATTTCTCAGTTTTCCACGTTTCCATTTAAGCCCCAACTAGGTCCTCCTCTGCTGTCATGTTTCAGGACCTGAACCCTCGCTCCACACACACACCCCAGAGTCTTTTACTTTGGTGCAGTACACCAACTCCAGTCCATGTTCTGCTCTTATTTTTTAACTTCTGTCTATGAGTGAGATCATCCCAAATTTTTCCTTCTCTTTCTGACTTACCTCACTTAACATGATTTCTTCAAACTCCATCCAAGATGAGGTGAAGAAGGTGAATCACCATTTTTAATAGCTGAGTAGTATTTCATTGTGTATGTATACCACAACTTACTCAGCCACTTATCTGTTGCTGGACAGTTGGGTTGCTTCCAGGTTGTGGCTATTACAAATTGTGCTGCTATATACATAAGTATACACATATCTTTTCCAGATTGGTTCCTTAAAATAGCTCCCCAGGAGAAGAATTGCAGGGTCATAGGGTAGGTCTACTTTTAGCCTTCTAGGAGTTCTCCAGACTGTTCTCCACAGGAATTGGACCAATTGACATTCCCACCAGCAGTGCAGGAGGGTTCCTTTGTCCCCACAACCTCTCCAGCATTTCTTGCTGCTACCTTTTCTGATGTATGACATTCTCACAGGAGTGAAGTGGTATCTCATTGCTGTCTTTATCTGTATTTCTTTGACAGTCAACGACTTAGAGCATTTTTTACATATGTTTTCTGGCCTTCTGGATCTCTTCTTTGGTGAATATTCGGTTCATATCCTCTCCCCATTTTTGGATGGGGTCATTTGTTTGTTTATTGCTGAGTTTGGTGAGTGACCTCTATGTCTACACCAGTCTACATTTCCATGAGCAATACTCAAGGATTCTTTTGTTTTAGCCTCTTAAAGCATCAGTTTTCATGCCTGTAACCAAAGGTTTAGTCTTCCAAAAAGAAAATAAAAAAGAAAAGACAGAAGGAAAGGGAAAAGGAAAAGCGATGTACAATCTGTCATTCGCTTTTTCTTTCCTTTTTGCAGCTGAAGTGTATGACCCTTTGGAAAATTTAGTAAATGCATAAAGTGAAATAACATTCACAAAACTCAAAGGCTATTATTTTGAGATAGAAAATGTATTTGCGTAAAGCAAGCCAAGGGGTGGAATGTAAAGTATCTGTTATGAATTATAATTATGATTCAGTAGAAACTACCATTTGGCTCATTTTATTTATCATATCATCATTTAATCTAGTAAATACTAGTACATTTGTATTCTGAACTTTTAGTACCAAACTGCCTACTTTTTAATGGCTGTAGAAGCCTAGCCATAAGCCTAAGAGTAAGAAACTAGAAAATTACATTTAAAAAATAATACATCGGGGAAGCAGTTACAGAAGCCAGACCTTCTACCTTCTGCAACCCACAGTGACCCTGGGTCCATGCTCCCAGAGGGATAGAGAATGGGAAAGCTATCAGGGGAGGGGGTGGGATATGGAGATTGGGTGGTGGGAATTGTGTGGAGTTGTACCCCTCCTACCCTATGGTTTTGTTAATTTATCCTTTCTTAAATAAAAAAATAAATTGAAAAAATAATACATCAATAACAGTTTAATAAAAGGAATATGGTACATTATTATAAAGTTGAATTTTTAAGTAACCATAAATCTGAATATTTGTGATTTTTCTAATACTAAAGTTTCACTACACCTTTTTTGGTCAGTATTCACTGGTTTATTTTTTAATCTTGTTTTTGTTCACTAATTAATTTTATTGTCTTGTAATTTTTATTTTTATTAGTGATGTAATAATTATTAACAAGATTTTAAGATAACAGGGGTTCCGTTCCATACAGTTCCCACCACCAGAGTTCTGTGATCCCATCCCCTCCACTGGAATCTAACCTAATTTTATTTTTTAATTCACCAGAGCACTGCTCAACTCTGGCTGTGGTGGTGTGGGGCATTGAACCTGGGACTTTGAAGCCTCAGGCATGAGAGTTTCTTTGCATAAGCATTATGCTATTTAGCCCCCACCCTTTTTAAAAATTGTCCCATATAGGGAGGTACCAGTGGCTTGAATCTGTGTCCATGTGCACTGTAATGTGTGTGCTTAACCAGGTTTGCCACCACCTGGCCCCCTGAAACTTCCCTATTCTTTATCCATCTGGGAGTATGAACACTTATCTTTTTGTATTTTCAGCATGATTACAATGTAAATGTAATCTTAGACTCTTATATTTTAAAGGCAATTATATAAAGTTATACTTAATCTGAAAACCTACAGTCATATTTTTTACACAAAGATACGTAACTGCAAACACAGTGGGATATCTTGAGTTTATTACCTAGTTTTACAAACTATAGTAAGTTTTGTTTTTTATCATCTCAGGGCTTCTCTGCTCTCTTATGACTTTTTCAGATAAAAAAAAAAAAGACAGAGAATCAGAAAGTAAAGGACAAAAATCACACTGAAGTTGCATTCAGTATCGTACCCTGGCTCAAACCTGGATTGTGCATGTGCAAAGCATCAATTTATCCTAATATGCTATTTTACCAACCCTATCTTTTAATTTTTGGCTTTATTGTCTAAACAGTAGTCCAAGATTCAGGCCTTTGGGGAGATAAAATTTTGTAAGAGATAAATAAATATTTATTGCACTTTAGTATAAGCCACTGGCAGATGAGTAACACTTTAGGAAATATAGAAAAGTATGTCAACAACAAGGGCACCAAAAGGGAATAAATAAATAAATATTAAAAAAAGAAAAGAAAGAAAAGTATGTGAGACTTATTAAATCCTTAGAATCTCTCCCTCATTCCTTACACATCCACTGACCACATCTGCCCACTCCCACCTGTGGCTAAGTGAACTTCTTAAGAAATCCCAATTGTAATTTGGCGAAATTTTGGTAATTTTTTGTTGATCAAGGAAGCAACATGCACTAGCTACTACACCATCGTCAGATCTCCAGAAGTCTTTCCATGCTGTATGTTTCAAATTTTACCTGTTCCTTTTTTCCTTCAGCATTTAATTTGTTTGGTAGATTGCCTGTACTCCTACCCTCCCCCGTTTTTTTAAACAGTACATGAAAATCTTTTTAAAGGTAAAAATTCCCTTTAGATAGTTATCCAGCTTTTAAGGTATTTAGCAGAAAACATTGTTCTTAGAGCAAATGTTAAATCTTAGAAACTCAGTTGTATGCACTGTCATTAAAGAAAGCAAAATAGAAGGGAAAACACATTTTTTTAATTTTTTATTATTTTTTATGTTATTTATTCCCTTTTGTTGCCCTTGTTGTTTTATTGTTGTAGTTATTATTGTTGTTGTCATCGTTGTTGGATAGGACAGAGCGAAATGGAGACAGGAGGGGAAGACAGAGAGGGGGAGAGAAAGATGGACACCTGCAGACCTGCTTCACCGCCTGTGAAGTGACTCCCCTGCAGGTGGGGAGCCGGGGCTCGAACCGGGATCCTTATGCCAGTCCTTATGCAAAGGCGCCACCTGCGCTTAACCCGCTGCGCTACAGCCCGACTCCCGGGAAAGCACATTTTTATAGCCAAAGATTATCATAGTACAAGAAGCTGTCATTTTGTACCACCATATAATAAAAATATGTTATTCTATCAAACTGTTTCTTACCACATTGTTAAAGAGAGAGAAACTAAATGAGACATCTTTTCTTGAAAAACTATGGCCGTCAATAAAAAAAAAAAGTAAAGTACTTGGGCAGTTTTTTTGTTTCATGGAACCAGGATTGAACTTGCAAAGTATGTTTCACTTGCACTGATGTTGTAAAATCGACTGCTCCCAGCTGCCATTTTTTTCCTTTTTTCTTTTTTTTTTCTTCTTCTGTTTTTATTTGACAGGACGGAGAGAAATTGAGAGGGGAGGAGAGATAGAAAGTGAGAGAGAAAGACCTGCAGACCTACTCCCCACTTATGAAATGTTCTCCCTGCAGGTGAAGAGCTGGGGGTTGGGGTGGGTGCGGGGAGGTACTCAGACTCAGTTCTGGTACATAATGATAGGTGCACCACCGCCTGGCCCCTAAACAAAAAATTTCAACTGGCAAAAATGTATGATTATTAAAAATATCCATGTGGAAATATACGTAGCATTTTATTCAGTTGAGACAAATTAGCAGGAATAAAGACATAAAAATGACTAACAGGGAGTATATCCAGGAAGGAATGGATAAAGTTTAGATTCATCATAGAATGACAGTAATAGATGAGGCAGCTAGAAGACAACTTGGAAGGTGAGGAGTGGAGAATTTGGAATGTTTACATAAGAACTCTAGGTAATTCAATGAATGGTTAAAGGGAAGTCACTAAAGGTTGTTGAATAGGGTTATTTTATTATTATTATTATTATTATTATTATTATTATTATTTTGTATTTCTAAAGTGAAAAATTTGCCCACAATCTTAACAGTTGTCTGATTTTATAGATGATGAAATGGAATTGACCTGACAAAATTCACACAGCAGAAACAAGATCAGAACTCACATCACCTAACTGCTTACTCTAGATTCTTGTATCATATCACACATTACTTTAGAAAGAATAACATGGAGGTGGGAGTAGATAGCATAATGGTTAATGCAAAGAGGCTCATGCAGCTCCGAAGTCCCAGATTCAATCCCCAGCACCACAATAAGCCAGAGATGATCAGTGCTCTGGTAAAAAAGAAAAAGAAGAAGCAGAAGAAAAAGAAAGAATAAAACAGTAGAGGTGAGCACAAGCATTTCAGGGAGAAAAAAACCTACAGGACATAATAGGATGTGGAGATCTGGGGATCAAGAGAAGACACAGAGGCTCCTTGGTTATAAATCTGGTGGTGTGAGCTGATGAGACAACATCGTGGTTATGCAGAGAAAACGCCTGTGTCCAAGGTTCATTCCCCATCACCACCAGCAGCCTGAATGGAGAAGTAATCTGATCAAAATATGGTTGTTGGTTGTGGTGATCAGTAGTGTAGATTGATGAAAACAAAACTGGCATGGGATTCTACAGTAGTTATTGGATATGTTTATGAAGCTGTACTACCTTTAATTTACCTATTTAAAAATTACTAGGTTAAATATCACTAGAGTTAGAAGAGGTGTTTATTATATTGGTGTAGCTATGTCATATGTAATCAAATCAGCAGTTTTAAGAGAGGGAGTTATTTATGTAAGTAAGATATTGTTAAAAGGAAATATAAAATGTCTTCAAGTTACTTTGATAAATTTTACATAGGGTCCCCCAAAGGAAAGATTGTACACTACCACAGTACTCTAGTGATTTAGAGTAATTAAAATTACACTATGATGCAATACACTAGGGAAATGAAAGCCATTTGTTCTATTATATCAAGTAGGGCAGATCTTGGTAAAGGTAAATTAAGAAATTCATTTATGTCTCTTTATTGTAACTTTGACATCTTGATTTTTTAAAGTAATTTATTAATTTATTTATTATTGGATAGATAGAAATTGAGAAGGTTGAGGGAGATAAGGAGAGAGACAGAGAGACACCTGCAGCACAGGTGAAACTTTTCCCCTGCAGATGGACACCAAGAGCTTGAACCTAGGTCCTTGCACACTGTGCTGTGAGCACTTAACCAGGTGCACCCACTGCCTGGCCCCTTGACATCTTGATTTTTAAACAATAAAATGTCGGCATTTCTTATAGCTAGACAGATATTATGAATATAGAAAGAGCATAAAAGGGAGTCAGGCTGTAGCGCAGCGGGTTAAGCGCAGGTGGCGCAAAGCACAAGGACCGGCATAAGGATCCCGGTTTGAACCCCGGCTCCCCACCTGCAGGGGAGTCGCTTCACAGGCGGTGAAGCAGGTCTGCAGGTGTCTGTCTCTCTCCTCCTCTCTGTCTTCCCCTCCTCTCTGCATTTCTCTCTGTCCTATCCAACAATGACGACAACAACAATAATAACTACAACAATAAAAAAAAACAACAAGGGCAACAAAAGGGAATAAATAAATAAAATATAAAAAAAAAGTTAAAAAAAAAAGAGCATAAAATAGTTTCAAGGATACCAGTGGGTTGCTTACAAATTATACAAAGCTGATTCAATATAGCTAAAACAAAGAAACAAAAAAGCATTCTGTGCTGGACTTAAACATGATTAGATTCAGATACTGGAATGCTGTCAGAAATGTCTCCATTTCTGGAGTCTCTTTATCTAGATTAATTTATTTTTCACTCAAGTTATTCTACTTTCTGTACAGTGTCAAGGCTGTTACTATTAAAATCAGGCATGTATTCTACTAAATTGAAACCATTACACGTTTATCCTAACAGTTTACCCTATTCGGACTGTTACTGACCCATTTGTATCATGTGGTCAATCTCAAATCAGTAACTGCCAGAAGCAAGGAAATTATAATACCTAGTAATACAAGTGCCGGTCTTTGTACTTCTAGAGATATTGGAAGATTGTCAACCCTATCTCAGTCACATACACTAAGAATGAGAGAAAGTATTTCCCAGAAGATAACAGGTCTCTCTTACCAGGTGGGAGATCAAATGTTAACTGACTGACTGAATGGGATTATTGCCATGAGTTGCTTTAGAAAGTAAAGTTATGCATATGTAGTGTATTACATGACAGTCCTAAATAAATTAGTTCATACTGTCAATTCAGATATCTTAAAGTTTTGCTTTTATGAAATAATTCAGTAACTTTTCTGCCATGATGATGGAGTATAAAGCCTTGAGAAATTCTCATCTTTTATACAACTATGAAGGGTCAAAGTTTTTATTTGTCACTTAGCAGATTATCTTAATGTTTATCAAACCCTATCTGTTTGGTACTTTTAATATTTTCAAAGGATTTTGGTAGTGATTCTTTTGCTATCACTAAGAGAGAAAAGGTGACTTCATATTTTTCGTGAAAAGCAGTTGGTGCTAGTACAATTAATATAATGATATGTTTTATATAATAATATTTAAGATATATTTTCTTTAAAAGTAATGCAGGAAAAATAAAAATAAATAAAATTAAATTAATAAATAAAAGTAATGCAGGTAAGGGCAAAGTACTACTGCCGGGGCTCCCCCCCCCCTTTCTGTCCTGGTGTCAGTCTCCCTCTCCTTCTCCCTTTCTTTCTCCTCTCACTCTTCTTTTCTGCTCTCCCTTGCCATCTTCCTCATCTCTCTCCCTCCTCCATCCCTCTATATTTCTGTCTCTACACAATAAATAATAAATAAGTAAAATATTTAAAAGTAATGAGATGTGTCTTTGTTTAAACTGAAATTATTCAACAGAGATAACAGCAACTGTATGGGAGGGTCTGATTATAAAGAATGTGACACTGATAGCACAAAGATGTGAAAGATATTTAGACAAATTTGATCACTTCCCAGATTTTATTTCTTTTGCAGTTAGACTCTACCCTTTGAGCCCTTTTTTCATACTTATGTATCTCCTATACCAATAGTCTTACACTACTTTTTTCTATAATTAATTTGTAAGCTCCTGGGCTGAGGACACAAACACTGTTGTTTATGCAGCAGATGTTCAAGCCTGAAGCTTCAAGGTTCAATTTCTGTTGTATCACCATAAGCCAGAACTGAGCTGTATTCTGGTAGAAAATGGATTAATAAAGACATTTATTTTGTTTTGTTTTGTTTTTATTTTTTTGGCCTCCAGGGTTATCGCTGGAGCTTGGTGCCTACACTATGAATCCACTGCTCCTGGAGGTCATTTTTCCCACTTTTTTGCCCTTTTTTGTTGTTGTCATTATCGTTGCCATTCTGTTGTTGTTGGACAGGACAGAGAGAAATAGAGAGAGGAGGGGAAGACAGAGAGAGGGAGAGAAAGACAGACACCTGCAGACCTGCTGCACTCTTTATGAAGTGGCCCCTCAACCCCCCGCACCGCAGGTGGGGAGCCAGGGGCTCGAACCAGAACCCTTACTTACACAGGTCCTTGCGCTTCGTGCCATGTGTGCATAACCCGCTGTGCTACTGCCCACCCCCCTTTAATCATTTTTATCTGTGATTAATAGCAGTTTACAAGATTGTAAGATTACAGTGCATAGTCCCACACCACACCCACTACCAGAGTTTTGTATCCCACCCTCCCCCACCTCCCAAGGATAACTAGAATAGTTCTTGCAAATCTTAGAAACTGTTTGCTGGCTTCTGTTTTTTTTTTTTTCCCCAAGTTCATGCCTATCAGTTCTCTAGATTCCAAATGTATGTAAAACCATCTGGTAGTTATCTTTCATCTCTTTACTTCACTAAACATAATCACCTCTAGTTCCATCCATTTAAACAGATTTATTTCTAAAATTTGTAAGTTTCTAAAAGATGGGGGTAGGTCACATATATCCTTTATCTCCATTCTCAGTAGAAGATGTGGGCTATTCAGTAAGCTGGCCCTTTAGGATGGATGATTGCATCAGTAGTTCATAGTTCTGAAAGGAAATCTGATTTGTAACTTCTGGAGAATACAACTGGTTTAGTTGACAGATGTTACACTATGTAATTTGCGTATTATTTAAGATGTAGATTTTTTTTTTCTTTCAATTCTTTAGAGTTAAGAATATGCATATGTTTCTGTGAGTTGATGTATTAAATAGCTTCATAAGAGAAAATGAAGCCATACATATATTTGAATTTGATATTTACCATGTCAATGGAGATGCAAACACTGCTAATGCACAGACATATCCTTTGACAGATCCTCGCTTTTTGTGTCAATGTAAGCAAATGGACCACTTTGCATCTTAAACATGTTTCTTTTCTATTCTTACCCTGAACCAATATTCACTGGGACACACCTCCAAGCTTCCACACTGGTGTCTCATTTGTGTGTGTGTGTGTGTGTTAGTTTTTTATTTAACTCTTTTTTCATCTACAAATGATTTTGATTATTGACTTCCATTCATGTTTATCCCCAAATTGTCAGACAATGCCTCATTTTAACTCTGGCCTGACACATAAAGTGGAAGTAGAATACCTTGTCAAAGACATATTATACAACTGAACTTTCTTGCCTTGACTTTTGCTTAGAGGATCTGTTTCCTTCTCTGTCCATATTAGACCAATACTAAGTGGACAGCATTCAGGAGGCCCCTCAGCATTAAAGTATGGGATATGTGTGTATTAGAAGGGTCCACATTTGATCTCCAGCAGCACATGTGCCAGAGCTTGCTATGTTATGTCTGTCTATCTATCATCTATCTATCTCATGAAGTAAATGAATAAATCACTTAAAAACATTAAGTAGGCAAATATATGCATATTTTTAAGTTTTTGTTGGGGTCTGTAAATCTTAAGGGTTTTTTTTTGTGTGTGTGTGTCTTTGTTCAAAAAAAAATTCTCGGGTGACATGATCCATGACAAGGTTTGATAAGTACTGATTCATATTGGAATTTAATAGCCTTTCTGTTTTCATTTAGTTTAAAGGTTTTTAATCTTGAACCAGCTGATAAGAGACTTGGTACATTGCCTGCATTGCACTGTATGTGGCCCAGGTTCAGGCCCCTGGTACATTATCTGGTAGTATTAGGGTTTCAGTGCTGTGGTCTTAGCCTCTCCCTCTCCCTCTCCCTCTCCCTCTCCCTCTCTCACTCTCTCTCTCCCCTCCTCTCCCTCCTCCTCTTCCTCCTCCTCTCCCTCTCCCCCTACTCCTCTCCCTCCCCTCTCTTCCTCTCCCTCCCCTCTCTTCCTCTCTCTCTTTCTGTCTCTCAATAAAACCCCGCAATGGTAAAATCCTAATAATAATAATAACAATAAATAGTAGTAATCTGACCCAAATTATTATTTACTGAAGTTAACAAGTCCTCCATATTATAAATATTAATATGCAAGTATTTCAAATAGATAAACTATTCAAGTAGTAGTACTACATAAAATCTCTGACATTAAAAAAAGAAACTCTGACATAAAGGAAGATGGCATAATTCTTCAGTTTGTAATCTTTTATTTGATAAAGTTGATTTTTGGAAGATGTTGACTATTTAAAGCCTACAGATCACTTCTAAATTATACATGATCTTAGAATTTTTAAGTTGCAAATAAAAAATTTTAAGTATTGAAAATAAAAAGAAGTATTAAAAGCAGTTAAAGAACAAAATAATATACAATAATGCAAGTTATTTTGTGAAAAAAATAAAATGAGTCCTAGACTTAAAAGATTTAAAAAGTTTGGGTGTAGTAAATATCACGTTAGAATGCTATGCATTACTTTTTATTGGTGTTCAGTAAGGTAGATCTTTTTTTTTTTTTAGAAATTTACTTTTTTTTTAAATATTTATTTTATTTATTCCCTTTTGTTGCCCTTGTTGTTTTATTGTTGTAGTCGTTGTTGGATAGGACAGAGAGAAATGGAGAGAGGGAGGGGAAGACAGGGGGAGAGAAAGATAGACACCTGCAGACCTGCTTCACCACCTGTGAAGTGACTCCCCTGCAGGTGGGGAGCCGGGGTTCAAACCGGGATCCTTAAGCAGGTCCTTGTGCTTTGCGCCACCTGCACTTAACCCGCTGCGCTACAGCCCGACTTCCAGGTAGATCTTTTTTAAGGTGGAAAGTTTAAATTTAAGAAAATTCATATGTACTTCAAAGAGTCAAAGAAAGAGCTTTTCATTTCTAAAACAAATGCTGGAAAGAGATTGAATGGGTTCTTTTTCCTTTCCCTTATTTTTAAGAGAGAAATAAGTGTCTTATTTTTAATTCGTACCTGACCTATGAGATGATTCTTACAATTAACCTTTCATGTACTGTTCTTGTATTGTAGTGATTATGTGTAACAAGACAATAGTGACACAGAATTTTAAATAATTTAAGAACAGTTCCTTTTAAGGCCTCGGTTAATACATTTTTCTTCATCTTGTATGTATATAGATGTTTTCAACAATATAGCAAAATATTCTGATTTTAGAAACATTTATAAAAAAATAATTAACACTAGATATTCTATAAAAGTATATTCTCTCAATATTTTATGTGCACATAAGATATAGGATCCTTTGAATATATCTTAATAATTCATGTAAGATATAATTATGGTTTAATTTTCTGTTATCCTTTAGCATACTTCAGGATTTCAAGCAAATTTCTACAAAAATGTCTCAGTAAAATTAACAAATGCACATAGTTATGGAATGTGAGGTATATATTTGACATTTTAAAGAAATGTTTCTGGAAACTTTGCATCTTTTCAATAAAAGGTTATATGGACATATCAAAATGAAACAATACTTTTTCTGATTATAAAATACAAGTGTAGAAAGTCATTATATACTTATATATAGTCTAGAATTTTTAATGTTAAACTTTTACTTTATTACCTTCAAGAGAAAATTTGTCAAAAATGCACAAATCTGTTCTTTTTAACATTTATTTGTTTATTCATTAGAAAGAGGAGAGAAGAGAGAACCATAGTATCATTCTAGGACATGCAAAGCCAGGGATCAAACATGGCACCTTATTCATGCTTGAAAGTCTGATATTTATCCACTAAGCCACCTCCCAGACTGCCATGACCATCCTTTTAAAAAACATTTTTACCCAAATCTGTTTTAAGATAGCGTGGATATATTATACCTGTGAACAATTAGCTGATAAAGAATCTCATGTAATACATCGACTGAATTTTCAATAAATTATTTCACCCTCTCTGATTTAATGTCTTAAATGATGAAAGAAGTAACTTTGATGATTAACAGTTTTTTATTTACCTAAGGAGTCATAAGTAGGATCGTATTTTTATGCTACTCAAGATTCAAGATGTTCAGATTTACATTTTAAGTTTAGGGTTAGTGGAAAATGGCATATTGATTTAATTTAAACTTCTTGTAATAGTATTTGATTGTGGTTATATAAATTAACTTAAACTGAGTTTGTTGCTAGACACTATAATACAAACTAAGTAATATACTTATTTCATGTGGTCACATATGATCACTAAGTTATTCATGCTACAACAATGTGTTAGTAACCCTTAGTAATAAGATTAAAAAGTGTGTGTGTGTGTGTGTGTGTGTGTGTGTGTGTGTGTGTAATAACTATGACTGCTAGGGAAATAGCTTAACTAGTAGAGTACAGGACTAACATGCCTGAACTTCCTGGCACTGTATGTGCCAGAGTGGTGTTCTGGTATTCCTTTTTTTCTCTCACTCTTGCACTCTCTTATGCAAAACACTCCCTTTCATATGATTTACATAATAAAAAGGTTAAATGTAGCTATGACTGCCAGAAAGTGAATTAGATACCTATTTAAAATAATCATTTTATAAATTTAGATAAGACATGCAAGCAATATCATTCACAAATAACCTAACCCTAAAAACTAGGCACTGTCATATGATTAATTATTTAGTAGCATTTGTTGTTTTTAATATTTTGTACTATTTATTTATTTTTACTGGGTTATTGCTGGGCTTGGTGCCTGCACTATGAATCCACTGCTCCTGTGGCCATTTTTCCCTTTTTTTTTTTTTTAGTAGGACAGAGAGTAATTGAGAGGGGAGGGGAAGATAGAGAGGTGGAAAGATAAGATGCCTTCAGACCTGCTTCACCACTTGTGAAGTGACCCCCAGCAGTTGAGCAACTGGAGGCTCAAACCAGGATCCTTGCACATGTCCTTATGCTTTGTACTATATGCGCTTAACCCAGTGTGCTACCACCTGGCCCCACACTCGTTATTTTTATAAAGTTACATCATGTGTGATAGTTTCGTTGGAAAATTAAAATACCATGACTAGTTTCATTGACTCCCATGTCTGAAAATAGTAGTCATAAAATAAGTAAGGTATTGATTGAATAGCACAAATATTACTAGATGATAAGGAAAATGAAATCACTATTTTAAAGAGATGCAAACAATAACTGTTGGTTACACTTTGATCTTTACTAACTTTGCTTTATAATCATGCAATACTGACACACAACATATATATATATACCCTTATATGGTCCTGCCTATAATAAAAACTCTTTTTTTTTACTTGTTTTAGAGCAGAAATATTTGTAAAGCTACAGTAGGTGAAGAATTAACGGTTTTCTGGTTTTTGAAGTTATATAAAATGTTCTTTGATATTTTATGTTTCCTCTTTTAGAAAAAAAGTACTATTTTATCATTTCTAAAGTAAAGTAGACAAAGACTCAAGGAAGATTGTATTGATAGTTTTAACTAAGAATTTCTTTTTTTCCTTGGATAATGATAATTTACAAAATAATTGTGTTACAATGTGATCAGAGTCACTTTAGAGATTGTTATATTTGCCATTCATAATTATGCTGAAACTAACTTTCAACTTATAATTTTACTTTTTTAGGGTAACAAAGTAATATAATGTATGTGCACAAAGCAGAAGTATTATTTATACGTATTTTTTTTAATTACAGGTAAAGATTATAGTTCCCAACAGCACAGCAGGTCTGATAATAGGGAAGGGAGGTGCCACTGTGAAGGCTATAATGGAGCAGTCAGGGGCATGGGTGCAGCTTTCCCAGAAACCTGATGGGATCA
>NC_080177.1:66094248-66217953 GCF_950295315.1 Erinaceus europaeus
ATTTAAATGAAACAAACAGCCATATGAAATTGCACATGATTAGAAAATAGGATGAACTCATTCTGCTTCCTGCTTGGTTTCTCATAAACATGAATACATAATATTGTTATGCAATGTTGTTCATAGATGTCTTTTTACATAAAGGGTAAGTATCATATTACTTAGATTATTTTTGAATTCTGCATGTTATTTTTGTTTCATCAGATATGTGCCCCAATTAAATAACATTTTTCCAAAAAAGAACTGAAAGTATTAGAAAATGTGTCATGTTAATTTTGAAAAAGAAAAGTTTAAAGTGTAGTACATATTACTAGATAGGATGTCATTCCACTGGTCTATATTTTAAAAAATGTTCTTGAAAATTGAAGCATTACCTTGTGTAATTAATAAAGTACATCAAATCAGATTTGTAAATAAAATATTGTTTAAATCTAAAGTATTCAATATTTTGATTAGATTATTTTTTTAAGGAAAAATATTTAACGTGTATGTGCTGAATTTTTTTTAAATAGTTTTTTATAATTGCAATGGAAGGGCAATTGTCTCATTACAAGTGGTACAGAAGCCAATACTTGGGTTACAATAGATAAATAAACAAGTAAAAAAAAAACTGTGGAACAAGTTTTAAGCTCATTTTGGAAAAAAAAATCAGTTCTGTAGAAATGCATATTTGTATTTGTTTCTCTAATAAATCTGCGAATAGCTTTAAACACAAATTAGTTTTAATTATTTAAATTATGAGTTCCGTTAAATAATTTGACATCTGTTTTTCCTTACATTTGTCAAAACACTGTCTCATGGAAATTAATAGAGGATTATTGTGGAAATCAAGGTAGGTCTCCATTTATTCAAAAAGGTCAGATATTTAGCATTTAAATGCTTATCTCTATGCTGATTAAAGAACTTTTATGAAAAGAAAATCACTTCTCCCAACTACATCAGTCTAGTCAATGTAAAATCAAAGCATCAACCTTGAGTGTCAAGTGGAATAGCAACAAATTAGCGAAACTATATTTTCAAATGGCTGATAATCAAAAGATTTTTTGATACAAGTATTTGACTATATGTAATAGTAAAAAAATATGTGAACTCTGACACACAATGAGTCAATCTTCTTTAAGGTCATATGCACTTATATTTTCATTGTTAATGTGAAATACATATACTTCCTTTGAATTTTGACTTTATAATAGTTCATATAGAAAATAACCTAGGGTAAAATAGGGTCATCTGTTTTTGTTATTAAGTATAGAGGTTGCATTGCATTAAAATGCTTTACAGAGGGTACACTAGGATAAATATTGATCTTAAGAGAGAGGATACATGTATCCATATCATCACTTACTTGAGTAAGGGTCGTAAAGTTTTGCTTAAGATCAGCTGTGTCAATCCTACTGAACAGGAAAGTGGATTAAAATGATAATAATGTCTTTCATTTAAGCAGTTATCTTTATTTATTTATTTAAGAGTTACAGCTGATAGGTTGGGAACAGCTTAGTGGTTATCAACCTTCACCATCATGTTAAGCCAGAGCTGAGCAGTGCTGTGGTTTAAAAAAAAAAAAAATACAACTGGTGTTTTTTTTTAATAGTGTGTTATAGGATTATAAGATTACAGAGTTATAATTCCACACAATATCCACCACCAATGCTGTGGTCCCTACCATGATAGCCAATGCATTTTTATTAGTAAAATAGTTGAGGAGAAAACTTTTACTATTACTCAAGTCATTCTTTAGCTTATCTAATTTTACAGCTTTTGGTCAATAACAAAAATACTGTTTCTTGTCATTATAATGATGGGTATATCACTTTTCAAGAACTATTGCAATGTAAATTTCAAAATGACAGCACTTTGAATGTTGTAACATTTCTTTAAAAATTCAACAGATCAAATGCTTAATAGACTTAGCATGAAAGTTTTTCAATATACATACCAAAATATATGTGATCAACTTAATTATTTAATAGCATCTCCAGTTTTTGTCTTTTAACATTGAAAATGGTTCTGATTAGAGGAAGTCCATAAACATATTTAGACCATTCCCAGATGAGATTGTAAAGTAAAATAAAATAATTTGGGGTTCAGCGCATAAGCTGTAATCAAACTTATAATTTAAAAAAATATATTGGCAGGGTACAAATGAACTTATATTTCAGTTTTAAAGAAAAAAACAAATGTTTTGAAATAAGTTAAGCAAAGCTTTGTTTTCTAAAGTATCTCAGGATTCAGAATACAAACCTTTGGTCAATTCTATACAGAATATATTTTGTAGGTTTCCAGTTCCCAGAAAAAAAAAATTTGATAATATCTTCACCACTTAGGAGACATAACTTTTTGATGTTTTTAAAGTCTTGCATCAAGATTGTGTTTTGGTAGGGAGGGAGATAGAATGTTTATACACAGGTAGAAAGAAGGCAGAGGTAATTAGCAAGACTGTTAGCATTCAAACTACTTGTCTAAAAGATTGTTCAGACTGCCTAATATTCAATTAACTGGTTTCAATTAGATTTGCGGATCCCATGGCCAATAGAAAATATTGAGTTTGAAGTTTCTGTGAATTTTTACTTCATTAACTTCATAAAAATTGTTCTTCTTTCTGTAATCGAGGTGATTGCTGGGGCTCGGTGCCAGCACTACAAATCCTCAACTCCCAATGGCCAATTTTTCGTGTGTGTGTGTGTGTGTGTGTGTGTGTGTGTGTGTGTGTGTGTGTGTCAGAGACAGAAAAATTGAGAGAGGAGAGAGAGAAAGAAAGAATGACACCTGAAGACCTATTTCACTACTTGTGAAGCATTCAACAGAAATACTTAATTACAATTGTGCTCTAAAGTTTTCAAACTGCCTTGATGTGGCATCAATTCAAAATTCTTATCAGATTGCCTTGAAAATAGCAGAACTGGTATTACATTTAATGCGTTTTTTCTCATGTCATGATATTTTAAGTAACATGAGGAGGAATGGAAAATAGACATAACTATTTATTATGAGAATTTTCACACATATGGTATTGTGTCCTGGAGGTATGCAATAGATAGCTCTTGGTGGGGTGAGGGGTGGCAGAAATAGCTCACCTGGATAGTGTGCCTGTCATGTCATGCATGCCACTCAGGTTCAAGTCTGGCTTCCAATGAAGTGGGGGAAGCTTCTTTGTTGTTACTTTTTTTTTCCCTCCATAGTTATCGCTGCACATCAGTAGCGGCACTAGAATCTACTGCTCTTGGTGGCCATTTCTTTCATTTTATTGGATAGGACAGAGAGAAATTAGGAGGGGGAGATAGAGAGGGAGAGAGAAAGACAGACACCTGCAGACTTGCTTCACCCTGCAGGTGGGAGCTTGAACCCAGATCCTTGCATGTGTTCTTGAGCTTAGTACTAAGTGCACTTAACCTGGTGTGCCACCACCTGATCCCCTGCTGTTGTTACTCCAACTCCGTCTCCTCCTCCTGCTCCTCTTCTCTTGCTCCCCCTCCTCCTCCTTTTTCTCTCTCTCTTCCAGAATTATCACTGGGGCTTGGTGTCAGCATGACTTTGTTTCTGGTAGTCAGATTTTTCTATTATTTTTTATAGAAGGGGGCAGAGACAGAAGGAAGACACTTGCAGCACTGCTCCACCTCTCATCTCATGAAACTTCCCCCTGAAGGTAAAGACCAGGGGCATAAACCTGGCTTCTTGCACACATTATTCTCTCCCTCTCCTCACCCCTCCCCCTACAAGCCTGGAGTAGTAAAACCCTGGTAATTAAAAAAAAAAAAGTAGCTCTTAGTGGTTAAAGACTAAATATTACACTTTAAATGTTTTGATCAGGGTTTCTTCACTGGGATAAAAAGAAAAATGAAAGATAATTTGTGCAGTGCCATGGAAAAAGTGGCACTTAATATTTAGAAATCCTGACCACATGTGTTATCATACCCAAGCACATGTGTTATCATACCCAAGGACCCAGGTTCAAACCCCTGGGGGCAAGTTTTATAATCAGGGAAACAGTGCAACAGATATCTTGCTGTCTCCCTTTCAGTCTCCTCCTCCCCTCTACGTTTCTATCTGTCCTGTCAAATATAAGAAAAAATAAAATTATTTTTAAAAGGAAATCCTATAGTTCCACAAAATTTTTTTCTGTCATTTTACTTGTAACTACGGGCTGCAAGTAAAGCATTCACTCTCCTGCCTAATTTGAGCAATCAATACCTTTGCTGAAATTAGTTCTTAAACATAGCTCCCAATTTTGCTGAAGGAACAGTAATCCACCCCAAAAAGAATTCTGGTCCATATTCCCAGAGGAGGAGAAATTTTAGTGGAAGATCACCAAAGGGCTCTGAGAGAAGAGGAAAAAAGAAAGGGCATTCAGAAGTTGCAACAGGTGGAGGTGTGACTTAGAAGAGGAAAGGAAGGCATGAGCATAGAAAAAAATGGACAAATATATGTAAGTGAAGATTGTTATAGAAATAATAGTCAACTCGGGGTGGGGTGGTGGCGCAGCACTTTGAGCACACGTGGCACAAAGCACAGGGACCCACGTAGGGATCCAGGTTCGATCCCCTGGCTCCCCACCTGCAGGGGAGTCACTTCACAGGCGGTGAAGCAGGTCTACAAGTGTCTGTCTTTCTCTCCCCCTCTTTGTCTTCCCCTCCTCTCTCCATTTCTCTCTGTCCTATCCAACAACGAATGACATAAACAATAACAATAATAACCACAACAAGGCTACAACAACAAGGGCAAGAAAAGGGGGAAAAATGGCCTCCAGGAGCAGGCGGACTAAGCCCCAGCAATAACCCTGGAGGCAAAAAAAAAAAAAAAAAAAAAGAAAGAAAGAAAAGAAATAATAGTCAATTCATAGCTGTGACCTTGAGATAACTACTGTAGTTTCCAGTGGAGGGAATAGTGACACAGAACTCTGGTGGTGGGAACAGTGTGGAATTATACCCCTGTTATCTCATAATTTTGTAAATCAATATTACATCACAAAAGGAAGCAATCATTATCAGGTTTGATACATAAGAAAAGAGTTAAAACACGGTTCAGTGTTTTTCCTGGTCCAATGTGTTAATCTTGTTATGATACCAATCTCACAGAAATCTGATTACAAAAATGTATGTGTTCTGAAGAATATTTCCTATATGAATACAAGATGGAAACTCAAGGAATTCCTTTTCCTCTCTAAGAAAGAGTTACAGAGGTGTTAAGCAACATATAGAGAATTAAAAAAGTAAAATTTAGTGTGTCATATTACATAAAAAAAAGACTTTAGCTTTCAACCTGGACAGTGGACCTACTTTGTGTGACAAGGATTCAAGCCCAGCACCCACTTTAGTGTTGTGATATTTTTTCCTTCTCTCTGTCTCTCTGTGGTGTCGATGTTTTACTACCTGAAAAAGTTGCATGAAGTCCTGTAGTGACAGAATGAAAGAGAGAAAGGGAAGGAAGGAAGGAAGGGAGGGAGGGAGGGAGGGAGGGGCCAGGTGGTGATGCATCTTGTTAAGTACACAAGGACCCAGGTTCAAGCCCTTGGTCCCCACCTGCAGTGGGAAAGCTTCACAGTGGTGAACCAGGACTACAGAATCTCTCTGTCTCTCCCTCCCTATCTCGTCCTCTCCACTCAGAATTTCTCTCTGTCTCTATCTAATAATTATTAAATAAATAAAATACTTTTAAGGAAAAAAGGAAGGAAAGAAGAAAGTGAGAGAGAGGGAGGGAGAGAGGAAGGAAGGAAGAAAGAAAGAGAAAGTATAGCTCTCTGGGATAAAATATATTTGCTGTCATATTTGCTAAATTCAAATGTTATAAAAAAATAGTAGGAACACAAGGAAGGAATAAAATGTATATTCAAACATAAACCAAGGCATTGTTAATAACTTGATACTTAAAAAACAGCAGGGTTTTAATTATTAAGTCATTTTTCATACTCATTAAATTGGAAGTAGTGCCAATATAATAATCTCCAAAAATGTTACTTGCTATGATCCTGAAAGTATTAAGTTAATATTATGATTAATAATTAAAATGTACTCTTTTTCAAGTGGTAAGGAAGATATTCTGAGTTTGAAAAAATTATGAGGATATAATTAATAGGGACAAAATCAGAATGAATCATACTCAAAATAAACCGTGAACCCTTGTGTCTTTGGGATGATTACTATTTCTGGTGAATAAGTGGTGATAATAATAGACATTTTGTTATGCAATAATATGCTTTATGAAGAAAAAATAAGGGGGTCACGTGATGGAGCACCGGGTCAAGTGCACATAGTACAAAGTACAAGGAAGGACCCACACAAGGATCCTGGCTCCCCACCAGCAGGGGGGGTCCCTTCACAAGCAGTAAAGTAGGTCTGCCTGCAAGTGTCTTTCTCCTTTTCTATCTTTCCCTTCCCTCTCAATTTCTCTCTGTCCTATCCAAAAAATTGAAAAACCGTCCACAGGAGCAATGGGAAAAGGATGGCCTCCAGGAGTAGTGTATTTACAGTGCAGGCACTGAGCCCCAGTGATAACCCTGGCAACAGGAAGGAAGGAAGGAAGGAAGGAAGGAAGGAAGGAAGGAAGGAAGGGAGGGAGGGAGGGGAAGGGAAGAAGAGTAAATTTTTTACAACCTAAACTAGATATTTAAAATATCAACATTTTAAAGTTATTTCTTTCTTAGTGGCATGAATTTAATAATGACCAACTTCTGTTATCATTGCCAATAAAAATAGTTCCTGAACTACGGCTTTAGAGTAAATTAAATAATAGAATATGGAGTTTACCAGTCTATATAATACATGCAATAAAAGAGAATTACAAATAAGGACGACAAATAATGAAAGAGTCAAAACTGATCAGTAGTTTAGACTTCTATCAAAATTGAACAGTAGTGTAGACTTATTCCAGGGACATGGGACTATCATAAGAAGTATGTTAAAGTACAAAGTCTGAATGGAAATCACATTTTTAACCCTAGTGTAATGTGAGCCATGATTTTAAGAGGGAATGTGGTCTTGATGATGTTTTTAAATGAATGGTTTCCATCTCATGTTTTTGCTTATTTAATATGGAAATCTTCCCATATAAAATTTAGAAATATTTTACTTGGTTTATGAGAAATATGTATTTTTTACTTTCCAGGTTTATGAAATTAATAGCATTTCAACTCCAAAACTCCTATGTTTATTGGTATAATTGGGAAGGTCTTTTTTTTTTATTGTTGTTGCCAAATAGTTGCCTTTCAAGTTAGTTATAGAATAACATATGGAAACATCTTTTCTTATATTAATAAAAGGAAGTTACAGCATAGAAAATGAGTATGTCAAATGGTGCAAAGCACATGGACTGGTATAAGGATCCCGGTTCTAGCCCTCGGCTCCCCACCTGCAGGGGGTTGCTTCACAGGCATTGGAGCAGGTCTGCAGGTGTCTGTCTTTCTCTCCGCCCCTCTTTCTTCCCTTCCTCTCTCGAATTCTCTCTGTACTATCCAGCAACAACGACAGCAATAACAACAGCAATAATAACAATGGCAACAATAAACAACAAGGGCAACAAAAGGGAAAAGATAATGGCCTCCAGGAGCAGTGGATTCGGAGTGCAGAAACGGAGCCACAGCAATAACCCTGGAGGGAAAAAAAAGAAAATGAGTATTGAAATTTGGCTTAATTTATTCTTACAAGTTTTCTCTAAATTCTCTATCAAAAATGATGTGAACAGTCTACAGGGAATGTTATATATGCCAAATACAATATGCTGACCTATAACATTGAGAGAAACAGCAGCTGTCTACCATGGATGGGCAGTGAGACTGAAGAGGGTCTACAGGGCACTTACAGCAAAGATGAAGAAAATAAGTGTCACTTTAGATAGGCATTTATGGCACAAAATTCAAAACACTCTCAAGCCTTTATCTCATTTGATTTCTTATCACACTCCTCTAACATGGTAATCTCCAACAATATGGAATTATAAAAGAAGAATCACGGGTTTTTGGAGCCAAAGAAAAAAAATGTATGCTTCCAAAATGTAGCCCATGAAGTTGTTTCTCTTGAATACATACTCAGTTTAACACTATTTTTGAGAAATTTATATAGGAAAACCTTGCATTGGAAAAGAGTGAATTTTTCTTTTGCTTATAACATGTTTGCACTATTAAAATAAAAACATCAAAAAATAAACCTGGATGCATTCCATTAAAAAAAAAAACAAAGACATTGAAAAACAAATAAAAATAAATCCCATAGAGGCAACCACTTCCTCCAACATTTAAAATTAAAATAGTGGTGTATTGGTGAAATTTAGAACATACTAGGTAAAATCTTGTTTTAACTTTATCACCTCTAAATATAGAATAAAAACATTTCTACTGATCTATACACAAATTTCATCTCTAAAATAGTATGTATCTTGGGTACTAAATATTTAGAATTTTTTGCATCCTGATCTTTAATGAAACCCAAAAAGACAATAATAAAAACTAAGGGAAATTCCTTTCATCCATTTATCTTTTATAAAATATCATAAATTTTATCTATCTTTTAAAGATATTTTATTTTATCTTTAATGAGAGAGAGAAAGAGAGGAATACAGAGAGAAAGACTAGAGCACTGCTCAGCTCTGGCATTTGGTGGAGCTGGAGATTCAACCTGGGGCCTCAGAACCTCAGGCCTAAAAGTCTTTTGCATAACCATTATGCTGTTTCCTGACCCCTTCATAAATTTTATCTAGATTGACTTAGGTATCAAAATCAAAATTTGCATTATATAAATTCATAGTGTGAATATCAACTTACTTAAAGTTGACTGGTTCCTATGCATTCCCTCACACTACAGTTTGTCATATCTCTCAGAGTTATTTTTCTCTCTCTCTTTTTTTTTTCCTGAAAAGTAAAATAAGAACTCAATTTGGGGCTGGGTGGTGGTGCACCTGGTTGAGTGCACATGTTACAATGCACAAGGACCCAAATTCAAGACCCTGGTCCCCACCTGCAGGGGGAAAGTTTCATGAGTGGTAAAACAGAGCTGCAGGTGTCTATTTCCCCCTTCCCTCCCAATTTCTGATGGTCTCTATCCAATTAATAAATAAAAATAATTTTAAAAAATTTTAAGAATTCAATTTTAGATATGAATATGTAGTATCTGAAGTTCTAGATTAAAGAAGGCCTTATCTGTGAGGATCAATTGTTTGTATGTGAATAGAGAACATGCCACATGCTTCCACAATACTAATATGTAATACTAGTATTTACATGTATAGTGTGTTAAATGTTTAACCTCTTTGGTAACTACCCAGATTAGCAATTCTGAAAAGTAACCCAAAATCAGAAAAGGTAAGTTAAAGTATTCTTAGATTACACACTTTATTTTCTAAAATATTATCCCTCATGAGGACTTCTTTCAAACAATGAGTAAATATCCACCACTGATGATAATAAGCACTTTAATGGCCACCTGATGTTATATATTTCACATGGCTCACCTAATAGATTAGAGAGAAGGAAGGTAGTAAACTTGGCGTATGTAGCACTCATTGTAGAATCTCCAGTTAGTTATCTTTTAGGGTTTTTCCCTTTTTTGCAATAAATAAGTCCACATATGGAGGCACTGCAGGTGACTTTGAGAAACAAAATAGGTTGAAAGCAGACTTCACTATTTTCCCCTCAATTTGGTTTTAAACGCTTATTCCTCCTGGATAATATGTGAGGCGTGGTAGGATAAAGTCTTCCAGCCCGATTTAAGCAATTCCATGGTAAGGCAAATCCATAGTGAAAGGTTTTCTAATGGCTCATATTTTGAGAGGAGACACTAGAGGTTGCTTATTGTTAATATCCTATCAACTGACTACATTAAACTGGTAAGTGATAAAGGAAAACACAAAACTCCTATCCCACTTTAGACTTTTTTTTAAAAAAAAAATTTATTAGTGAGAAAGATAGGAGGAGAGAGAGAGAGAAAGAACCAGACATCACTCTGGTACATGTGCTGCTGGGGACTGAACTTAGGACCTCATGCTTGGTAGTCTGATGCTTTATCCACTGTGCCACCTCCCCGGACCACCCACTTTAGACATTTTTCACAAACCACATTCCGTGTGAGCATTCTCACAGTACTTAATGTATGTAACTGTATTGTTCATCTTCACATATTGCTCGACAACATCCTTACTTATCAAGTGTGAAAATAAACATGAGAAATACCTGAAGTCTATGGCTATTCCACCCTGAACACACCCAATCTCAGAAGCTAAGCAAGGTTGGGCATACTTGGATGTGAGAAGTGGCTGGATCAAAAACTACTTGGTGGCAACATCATATCAACTCATATCGATGATGGTTAAGTTTTTGTACTAATGTCCTTAGGGAACAAAAGACCCAATAATCAAATTCTCTGATTAGAAGTAGGCTATGCAATCATGATTCCTGAGTTTACATTGGTGTCTACATTCAAATTCACAAAGCATCATGCCTAGAGAAATATATCTTGTGTGCCTGACACCAAGTATTCCATCAGCTGCCTTCATGCCGCAATCCACTGTCAGCATTAAGTGTCAAGTTGAGAGGCAAATACTGGATAAAAATGAAAGTATGTTTAGTTTCTGAAACACAGACATACGCTTTCATGTAGCATCCTACCTTCCAACTTTGAAAAATCAAACTCAAGGATTGACATAATACTCCTTAGTCCCTTGAGGAAGAATGTGGGAAATTTCAAGAAAATAGTCTCATATTAACAGGTTATGTAGGGGGGTTGGCAGTGGTACAACTGGCTGAGCACACACATTGCAATGCACAAGGACCTGCATTTGAGCCCCTGCTCCCCACCTGCAATGGTGGAAGTGCATGTCACAGGCAGAGCGTCTGTCTAACTATCTGTCTATCATCTATTTCTCTGTCCCCTTCCAATTTTTCTGCCTCATGGAAAGAAAGAAAGAAAGAAAGGAAGGAAGGAAGGAAGAAAGGGAAGGGAAGGGAAGGGAAGGGAAGGGAAGGGAAGGGAAGGGAAGGGAAGGGAAGGGAAGGGAAGGGAAGGAGGGAGGGAGGAAGGAAGGAAGGAAGGAAGGAAGGAAGGAAGGAAGGAAGGAAGGAAGGAGACAAAAAAGGAAATCTGGGAGCAGTGGATTCATAGTGCTGTCACCAAGCTGCAGCAATAGTCCTGATAGAAAAAGAGAGGAAGGAGGAAAGGAAGGAGGGAAGGGAAAGAAGGAAGAGAGGAAGGAAGGAAGGGAGGGAGGGAGGGAAGGAGGAAGGATAGAAAGAAGGAAGGGGGAGCCGGGCGGTAGCACAGTGGGTTAAGCGCAGGTGGCGCAAAGCTCAAGGACTAGCATAAAGATCTCGGTTCAAGCCCCTAGCTCCCTGACCTGCAGGGGAGTCGCTTCACAGGCGGTGAAGCAGGTCTGCAGGTGTCTGTCTTTCTTCCCCCTCTCTGTCTTCCCCTCCTCCCTCCATTTCTCTCTGTCCTATCCAACAACGACGACATCAACAATAACTACAACAATGAAGCAACAAGGGCAACAAAAGGGAATAAATAAATAAATAAATTTTTTTAAAAAAGAAAAAAAGAAGGAAGGAAGAAAGAAAAAAGGAAGACTTAGGAAGGAATAGCTTCTGGGATCAGTGGATTCATAGTGCTGTCACCAAGCTGCAGTAAAGGCCTGATAGAAAAAGAGAGGAAAAGGTGAAAGATTTATGCGATCAGAAGAGAAAACAGAAGTAGAATCTGAACTGGAATTGGTGTATCGCACCAAAGTAAAAGACTGGGGTGGGTGGGTGGGGAGAATACAGGTCCAAGAAGGATTCAGAGGACCTAGTGGGGGTTGTATTGTTATATGGGAAACTGGGGAATGTTATGCATGTACAAACTATTGTACTTACTGTTGAATGTAAAACATTAATTCCCCAATTTAAAAAAATCAGAAAAAAAAAAGAAAAAGAGAGGAAGGGGGAAAGGAAGGAAGAAGAAAGGAAGGAAGGAAGGAAAGAAGGAAGGAAGGAAGGAAGGAAAGAAGGAAGGAAGGAAGACGGGAAGGGAGGAAATGCCTATAATACCAGGCACCATAGTAAGGTATAATCCTTGGTCTCCTATGCTAAAACTCAATCTACTAATAGGCTAAGGGTATGGACTCACTTACCAACATCCATGTCCAGTGGAGAATCAATTACAGAAGCCGGAACTCCCACCTTCTGCACCCCCAAAATGAAATTTAGTCCATACTCCTAAAGGGAGTAAAAAAAAATTAAAATGAATGGTTCATGTATTGCTAATGACAAAGTATGGTTATTACAATGCTGAATAAGAGAAAAATCAACATCAAATAAGGTCTTCTCATGTACCATATAATTGCATGTTATAAGCAAAGAAGTTACCTTTGAAATTCATTTTACATATGCATAGCTTTTTTTTTTTATCAGAACTATCAGGTATTTACATCCCCTCCACACCAGGATCACATCCTCTTCCATTATTTACTCAAATATTTACAGAGCACCTATTATATGCCTCTTTAAAAAGCAGGACAGATTCTGGATGGAAAAAAGGCAAATAAAGGTGCCTACTGACAGAGCTAACATTCCAATGGGGGAATAAACAATGAAAATAAATGAGCACTGAAAAGGAATGAAGAGTGACATGGGATAAAGGTTGAGAAAAGCGAGTGTAGACGTGGGACCAAATGAAGCCCACAGAAAGAAAATGAGATCTTAAGGAATCGTTCATCTGGCCTCGGAGTTAAGAGGAGTCAGGGGTTACAAGTTTAGATGAGGAGAGAAATGTCCAGCAGTAAATGATGATACTGTCTTTGATCTTCATGTTTTTATTGGTGATTTAATATTGAGCTACAACACTATATAACAGGAGTATAATTCTACACTGTTCTCACCACCAAAATTCTTTATGGGATGCAGAAGGTGGGAGTTCTGGCTTCCTCCTTAACTGATTCTCCACTGGACATGGGTATTGGCTAGTGGGTCCATACCCTTAGCCTAGTAGTAGACTGATTTTTAACATAGGAGACCAAGGATTATATCTTACTATGGTGCTTGGTATTATAGGCATTTCCTTGGAATAGTTACTCAAAAATGCATAGGAAAGTATAAATAATGAGGTAAGGCAGAGACATTGGAAGCTGGGAGGTGACTCACCCAATACAACCCACACATGACTAAGCATGAGAATGCTGGTTTAAGTCTCTTGTCCCCACATGCAGTGGAGGAGATTTTTAAGTCCTGTGGTGGTGCTGTGATAATGTCACTTTCTCTGCCTACTGCTCTGTCTCTCCTCACTCTTTCCCTCTCTATCTCTATCTGTCCCTCACCTTCTATCAGAAAAAAAAAAAAAGGAGAAAAGAAAAGAAAAAAGCTCTAGCTATGGTGGAGTTTGTTAGACACCAAATCTAGGAAATTACCCTGATTGGGAAAAAAAACAACAACAACGATATTGAAGATCTCTGTCAAGATTCAAGTCTATTATTAAAGTAATATTAAATCAACCTCATCTTTATATAAGTTAGTTTTTTCTTTTGACCTTGGTGAAGGAGAAATTTTGAATAAATAGAGTCTGAAGAAGATAAACCAAAAAAAAAAAAGTTTCAAAAAGTAAATAATCACACTAGTACCAGAATAAATACTTGTTGAGGGATACACAAGTGTTGAAGTACCTGACAACCTGCTTGTATTTGTTTGGGAGAGTGTAAGCAGGGACTTCATTAGAGAAATGCTAATGAGAAAAACATTGGAAAAACAGTCATTTTCATCTTCTCCATGGGGTGCCTGCGCAATTTTCTCCTGAGTGTTCTAACTTCATTGTCGTCTTTCAAGCCTTTCCAACATCTCTGTGCCTCTCCCACTTTGTCTGTTTTCGTTGTGTGTTCACTAAATTTGTAATCTGACTATCTCTTTTCTCCTTTTTGAAGTTTTTTGTTAAGTAATTTAATAATGATTAATAATATTGTAAGATAACAAAGGTACAATTCCATATTCCATGTCCCATCTGGTCCATTAGAAACTTCCCTATTCTTTATCCCTCTGGGAAGTATGGAACAAAATTCTTTATAGGGTGCAGAAGGTGGGAGTTCTGGCTTCTGTAATTGCTTCTGTGCCTAACATGGATCCATACCTCCAGCCTGCTTCTATCTTTCCTAGTTGGATAGCAATGTTGCATGTGAAGGGATCCCAACTCAAAGTTGTTATTTATTTATTTTTTTAAATTGACACCAGGGTTTTCACTGAGGTCCGATGCCTGCATGATAAATCCACCATGCCCAATGACCATTCTTTCCAACTTTTTTTCTTTTATTTGATAGTACAGAGGGGAAAAAAAGTGAGAAGAGGGGGGAGATAAATATGGAGAAAGAGACACCTGAAGCACTGTCCCCTCTGCAGATGGGGACAGAAGGTTTGAACCCGAGTCCTTGTGCATAGCAACATGTGCACTCAATTGGGTGTGCCACTGCCTATGCCCCCATCCTTGCCGTGTGTGTTTGCTATCAGAGTTCATCTTAGCCTATTGTCTGGCAATGGGAAAGAACCTGGTTGTCAGATGGAAGCTACTCAAAGAATAAAAACACTTGTAATCAACCTTCCCTTCCGAAGATATACATACAGATATGTAGATACGGTGGTGGACATATAGAGACACCACAGTCCCTCTCTATTGCCTGGGGAGCTTCTCCTGGTGTTGGTTTGTGATGTTCCTCTGTTGTGTCATAGTACTTCTGTGGAGGTGATGAAGCTCCAACCAGGGATCTCTCACATAGTAAGATGTAGGCCTTAGGGAGCAGATGGTGATGCACTTGGCTGAGCATACATTACAATGCACAAGGATCCGGGTTTGAGCCCCCAGTCCCCACCTACAGGCAGAAAGCTTTGCAAGTGGTAAAGCAGTGTTGCAGGTGTATCTCCGTCTCTCTCCCTCTCTATCTGCCCCTTCCCTCTCCACTTCTGGCTATCTCTATCCAATAAATAAATAAACAAAGATTTTAAAAAGTAAGATACAGCCCCTACCAGGTAAGTATCTCCTGGGCCCCTCTCTTTATATTGTGTTTAGGATGATAATGTTTTCTTGTAATTGAGCCCAAAACATACAGTAGCAATTAAGCTGCTACCACAAATAATTCAAAGTCTGGGCAAGAAAAGCACGCACAGATTTTCAAAAGAGAGACGAGGTTGTTTCTGAATGTGCTGTTCAATGGACTTGAAAACTCTGACATTGTGAGTAGTAACTAATTACATGTTACTACTATTCGCAAAAGTGGTTCAGATTTGGGTACTGTTAAGAAACTTCATGGCATTTAAATCTAACTTACTGGTTCATCAAATATGATTGATTTCTTGTCAGCCTAATGAAGTATATGCTTTCATTTTCCTTATTCATTAACTTATGTAAACTCCTGCCAAGTCCACTTTTAGACTCTACTTTGCCAACCCATGAAACTAAAAGGTCTCCTGATGCATTTTTGTCTCCCAGGAGAGATTCCACTTCTTGGAATTACAGTTCATTATCTCTTCAATCATATTCTCTTGTTTAGAATGCATCATACACAGTGTGGCAAAATCTCTATTCTGAGTAATGAAAAGACAGAAATTTAAAAAAAAAATGGATTAAGAAGTCCAGGAGAAAAATCATGATTGATAAATCCAAAAGATTAAGGGATATTGAGGCTGCTAATGTGTCAGACTTTATGGGATAAATTATATAGAGAGAAATTTCACACTGCCTTGAACTGACCTTTTGTGCCATCAACTTTTGAGTTTCTTCAGGTAAAATATCTTTGTCTAAGAATTCATCTCCACAATACCAAAGCAAGGGGTGGGGTGAGGGCTGAACTTAACACAAAGCCAATGTTTAAATTTGTTACTGAATGAATGAATGAATAAAATTCATTCACTGAGATTTAAAAAAAAAAAACTAATAAAATCATTTTGCTTAATCTGGCCAGACAGATTATTAATCTAACAATAGTGTCAGTTATTTTGTTCTTAGGCCAAGAACAGGAGAACAGGTCTGTGTAGAAATAAGAGACAGCAACCTAGCAACAAAAACACAAAGTTGTAGGCTTATCAACAGATTATGTAATCTCAAAAAGTTAATGAAATCAAATTCCTTTGTGGGAGAAGAAACACATCCGGGTATGAGAAATCACACTGGAGTGACCTGACCCACATGAAAGCCACACTGGGACCTGCAGACATTTTTTTCTGCCCCATTATGAGGATGGTAAAAGCAACTCGCCAAATGAGAGAAAGTAATTTGCTTTGAAATAAAGTTTAATTGCAGTTTTAAACTCCAGCTATTGGTTTGACTTGATTATATAACCTTTCAGGAAAATGAATTGCATTGTTTACAAAATGTTTTGTATCCTCTTAGAAACACAATAAACAATGAGTGAAAAATAGATGTCAACAAGTAAATGTTAGCCCTTAAAACCATGGAACATCTCAATAATTGTACATATTGGTAGGAGAAGCAATAAATATAGTCCATCTGTCACATTCTGCTTAATTTGTTCACAGAGTCAAAGCTTCTGTGAAAACCCACTTTCCTCTCAAAGCTGTCAGGATACGGATATTTCTATTCCAACTCTTGTCAGTGACCATATGACAATCATCAAGTGAGCGATCTTCTCTGAGCTTTAAAACAAGATAACTATAAAATGCAGTTCTTTAAAGAACTCCTAGCTCTAAACCTATTTTGTGTTTTTGCCACAAAAATTAAAAGCGGTAAGTTTTTACCTATAGGTTTACAAATCGTTACCAGAAAATGACTTATGGGTGCCTTCTCTTCCTTCATCATGTAAGTTGGTCATCAGTTCAGTTATTCAAACTTACCATTGTTCAAACTTAATATTGAACCATTCCAATCTTCCTATTGGCCTTCCAATCTCAGATGAAGTAGCTTAGCATTATTGGATACAGACACCCAAAAATTGAGAGGGAAGGGGGTGATAGAGAGGGAGAGAGACAGAGATACACCTGTAACACTGCTTCACCACTCACAAAGCTTTCCACCAGAACTTCACATCGGCCAGTCTTTGTTAAATATTTTCAAAACCACATCAGAAACCACCTATGAATACACTCCCCGCAATGATAATACGATTTTTATTCTGTTATTTTATCAAGGTCTCATGGTCAGAGTAGAGGCAACTGCTTGAGTGAGATGATGTCAGGGGCTCCAGGAAAAGTAACTAGCCCCTGCAGATGTATGCATAATATTACACAGATTTTTCTCTCTTTTAAAAAAATGTTTATCCTTATAAAAAATATATAACCTTTCAGACAATTAGATGACTGAAAAAGAGAAAAGGCACAAAGAGCTGAAAAACATTGCAGTCTCCTTTCTATGAATTTCTCAGTCTCCTAGGCATTAACAATTCCAGATGTTTTCAATGATTTAATCCTTAGTTTTGATGTGCTTATTTCCCCAGCTAGACAATATAATTCCTAAGAACTGAGAACATGTCTTAGTAATTGTACCAATCCTTTCTCTTTTCTCAATTAATCGAGAAATGTACCTGATATATAGTAGGTTCTCTACTACACATGCAAACAAATTAATCCAGTTAAACAGAATGCAGCTTTTGTTTCTGTTCAGTCCTCATTCTCACCCAGCACTTCAATAACAAAGAAGGTGAAATAGCCCTACACTGGCATTGGTCATTAATAATCAAAAAGTAACTTGCCATACTTTCTTCTTTCTAGCCAACCCATGATACCAGCTCTGAAACTTCTCCTCTACAGCTCTTCTTCCTAGTACTCATGTCAGTCTAAAGAGAACTCTCTTCTTTATGAATCTGTTGATTTTCTCTGAGACAGAGCTATCTAGTTTGAAGAATTCTGACTATATTGTAGCTCACAAACTTCTTTGGACGCCATTTTTAGGATTTATCTAACAAAAGAACATCAGACTATATAACTTCCAAATGTGCTCACAGATTCCTGGCCAACAAATTAAAAAATCATAACTTGGGGATCAGGTGGCACATCTGGTTAAGCACACATGTTACCATGGGCAAGGACCAGGTTCTAGTACCCAGTTCCTACCTGAAGGGGGGAAGCAAGTAATGCAAGTATCTCTGTCTCCCTCCCTATCTCCTTCACCCCTCTCAATTTCTCTCTGTCTTATCAGAGAAACAAAAATGTGACTTTAATTTTACATATTTCTGATTGGAAAATAGAAATTTATTTTAATGTGGATTAAGATATTTCTTTCAAGGAAAAAAAACACTAGATTAAAATAATGGGGTTTTTTTGTAATTACGAATATAGCCATTAATTTCTCATTACTGCTAGCATAGATGAGGACATCATGTTTTCAGACTAGTATTTTTGGGATCTGAAAAATCTTAAGACCAGTTAAAAGAAGCTATTTCTTTGATTTTCCTGGTCATACCATTTAGAGTTATACCTTTTATTTTTAGCATCCATTTCCATAACCACCACTTAACATTGATCTAAGATATTTGATCCCTTCTTTCTTATATATAAAAGAAGATTTACACTGACTTCATTCTTGCTGTTATATTGAGGTTCTCACTAATTGGGCTCATCTAAACTTTTAACAATCTACTTCGAGAAAATTTAATTGATAATTAAGAGAAATTCAGGTCATCACCCCACAGAACTTTTTAAAAATACATGAAAAGCATATGGCTTTTTGCTTGGATTAAAAGAAAGAGAAAGTTCTTTTTAATCAAGTCCACAATTAGGCAGAAAGACAATCTTGATTGCCTAAATCAAAGCTTACTGTGTTACTGAGATGAATGAACTCTATTACATGAATGTCTCTTTCATGGCTAAATTAGCTTTTACACACTGATATTGATCACCTCACCTGCAGGAGCAATGTTGCCTGTGGTTCTCACTGTCTAGCCAAACACAAATGCAAATTGCAGACTATCCCTTGGATGAAGAACAATTAGACTTCTGTTTTCTAATAGTAAATAAATATACAGTATACAATTAAGTAGTTCAGTGGGCAAAAAACAATACTTGTCCTTCATATATCTGCATTCCTTAACAGGAACTCTTAACACAATGTCAGTAATAACCTGAGGAATCTTTTTATGGTTCTGATGCATCTGTAAGTTCATAAATGACACATATCGTGTGTATCAGCGTTCACTTTCTCAAAAGAGGGTAAAAAAAAAAAACTACACCAGATTCTCTAAGGAGTTGGCCACAGTTGTTGAATATTCACTTTCCTCTGGACAAATACCAGAACTGGATCACACAAGTCAGAACTCAGAAGGAAGTCCCTGCATCCTAAATGATTGCATCTCAAACTTCGAAATCATTGAATTAAAATAAAAATGCCAGTCTGGAATGAGGTCTGAGTTTCTGAATTTCTAAGAAGCTCCTTGGGAATATTGATGCTGCTGGTCTATGAACGACACTTCGAGTAACAAGGACTGCATTCCTGCCACAAAAACCCTTAATCAGTTACAGTTAATCAGAAACAAACACTCACTGGTCATCCATCTCTGCTTTATAATGCTGAGTGCGGTAGAAATAGAAAGAACATATAATTTCTGCATGAACATTTTCACAATCTAAGTGCAAATTTTAGCTCGATGAACATCAATCAGCAAGTTATATTAGATTGGATATAATTAAGCAAAGAATTTTGTGGTATAAATTGTATGTTCTTAAGGGTTTAAATTAGAGGAAAAGAGAGCACATCTTCTAGAAAGATAAGCTCATGGGGGAGAGGTATGATTTGAGCTTGAGCTAGGAGATACATATAAGATTTATGGTGGGTAAAAAGAAATCATTCAAAGATGATAGCATAGCCCTAGTCTTAGCACCAAAAGTGAAAATCAAACAGTGAAGAAACTTGCCTGATTAGAGATAAATTGAAAGAGAGCAAAATTATTGATAATAAGGAATAAAAAATAGTTAATCAAAAAATATATATTTTTTTGCCTCCAGGGTTATTGCTGAAACTCAGTGCCTACACTATGAGTCCACAGCTCATAGGGGCCCTTTGTTTTGTTTTGTTTTATTGGGTAGGGCAGAGAGAAATTGAGAGGGGAGGGGAAGGTAAAGGTATAGGGAATGGGGAGGAAGAGATTTGCTGACCTGCTTCACTACTTGTGAAGTGACTCCCCCTGCAGAGGGGGCTTGAACCAGAATCCTTGCAAGGGTCCTCACATCTATGTGTGCTTAACACAATGCGCCACTGCCCGACCCCTTAAACAGCTGAAGCTTTTGGGACTAACTGCAATTGTGCACATTATTTTACACATAAGAATTGAGCTGCATTACACAGTGTATAGTTGTGTTTAGTGTTCAGTTCATGCTGGAGAGAGTAAGGTTATTTTTCACTTTTATGCATTTGATAATCATGGTATATTTGAGAGACTGAGGATTAAGTATTAATAAAGGATACATAGTAAAGAGGGAATTAGATTTCTGTTGTCAACTGCTGTAATTCGCTCTGTTGCTCTGCTTTATTTCATTTCCCAAAATGATTCACAAATATTGAACAGGAATAAATTGGTGAGCTGTGCAACATTAAATTGCACACAACTTTCTCATGTGAAGGTTAAAAAGAAGTAACTGAGGAGAACCAGAAAAAATAATCTACTTGGTTAGAATCCTGTTTTGCCTTGTGCATGACCCAGGTTTGAACCAGGCCACCACTGCAATGAAAGAAGCTTTGGTGTGCTTTGATTTCTTTTCCTCTTGTTCTCTGTCTCTTTCTATCTGCAAAATTCAGCCAGGAGCAGTAGTGAAGCCCTGGAGACAGGAAAAAAAAAAAAAGAATCAAACAAAAGCAGAAAGAAAAAAAAAAAAGAAGAGATTTGAAGATTCTCAAGAGACTAGATGGCATGAGTGATTTTTTCCTAAAGGAGTGTGACTCAGAAGTGAATAAATTTTAGTTCTAGGTTCGGCTTTTCCATTAATCGGGTGTTGTTTCTTTAAGCTATAAATAAGTGGTCTGGATTAGTGGTCCCTGAGATTCTATAAAATCCTAAAATTATCAGATGCTATCACTTGATCTTTCAAATGATAATGAATTTTTTAATATTTTAAAAAATTATTGATAGGTTATTCACTTCAAAAACAGATAACAGAAGATCTTCTGGGTAAACAAGTTAAAGTTTCTAATTTTTTTCATCTCTACAGTGTAGCCAAGAAGAGGATCTGTAATGCAAAGATTTCAAACAGTTTCCTGGAGTGGCAAGGCCCCTGCTTACACTGGATATAAGAAAACACACACATAACAACAACAACAACAACAACACACAAAGACCTTGTGTAGACTTAGATAAATGCCTGATTGCTTTCTCTCAAAAAAAAAAAAAAATCATCTTGCCCTGTATGTGTGTTTGTGTGTGTGTCTGTCTGTCAGTCTGCTTACCTGCCTACCTACTTGCTTGTCTATACAGTCATGAGTTATGTCTGACTTAGATGTGGCCTGTCTGTGATATATTCCCTGCTCAAAACTAGAGACCAGACATATCTCTCCAGTCCATAACTTGTCCCCACCTCCAAGAGTTTTCCAAAATATGTCACCACCTTAGACACAAACTAACCATGACCCATTGCTTGGTAAGAACAAGTAAGGATGAAAAGCAGAAGATACTTTGGAGATTGTGCAAGATGTGTTTAGCAGTATCAGAATTTGTTGTTGCTCATAGGTGGACCTGGAAAACCGGTTGTCAGTATGAGGAAGTGGGCTCTGGAGAAAATGAAGGCAAAATTGAAAAAAGAAGACAACAAACAAAAACCAAAACAAACAAACAAAAAAACAACAGGAATATTTCCAAGTTGTGGGGCAATCTTTGGCCCCAAAATCAAGGTCACCCTTCTTACCAGTCTCAGATTTACCTGTGTCTCCATATAGAAGGTGTAGAAACTATAACAATTCTTTGTAAGGGCAAAGCAATTTGCAGCAGAAGACATGCAGACTGGCTAAAACCTAGTGCTGCAGCCTCTGTGGAGGATTTTCTTTTTCAATCAGAGTCTCTGTTGTGCTATTAATTAACCTTTGTTAGGGTTGGCGTTGCATTCATTTGGTTTAGGAGAAAGGAATTTATGCATGGGTGGCCTTTGCTTTGTAATCTGTTTACTATCTTTATTGCTACTTGAAAAAACATCATGCAAAACGGAACTATATGAATCAAGATCCAACAGGGTGGATCTGTTGCCCTGAGATTTTGCCCAGTACTGTTCAGTTCCTGGCCACAAGCCGATTGACGTCATTTTTAATATTTGACTTCACTAGGAGCCTGGCCAGTGAAAATGCCGTCTGATAAACCCCAGAATGTACTGAAGACTTAGTCAGAGAAGCGTTCTCTTGGAAAGAGCTATTTCTCCTCTTCCTCTGCATCCCACAGAGATGATCTGAGTCCAGAGCATACTTTGATGTCAGTAAGAATTTGGCAACCTGATCAGTTTCACAGGGAGCAGAATAAGACAAGCAAAAAGTGTAGAGCTGAACCCCTGCCAACGACGAAAGTTTCTCAAACATAACCAAAACACACATGGCTATGTAATACACAGCACTCACACACACATTTTGCAAATGAGAAATTAGAGAAATGGAATTTCAGTCTCTGCCTCCCTCTCCCAATGCACAGATCCCATCAGAACAAAAGAAATGAAACACATGAATTTACAAGACATGGCGAGAGGGGCAGGGGGAGCAGATAATTTCTGCTCTGGTGAGCAAAGGTAAAGGAATGGGGGGGCGGGGGACATAAACTCATTAGGAATGCAGTGCTTGCCTTCTCGAAGTTATAAAATTGTATTATATTAATGCAATGTGCAGGCCAAGTTATAACAGCGATTGATGTGGTTACCTCATACTGTGCAAGACAGCATTCCATAAAGCTGCTGACCCATCACATGCCTTTCAGTCCAGTTGTCCATGATCCAGGGTGTTTGGGGGGGGGGGCTTAGGAGTGGTGCACATGTCACAGGTGAGTGTGGTCAATGCCATAGTAACAGTGTGGAATCAGCATTCATCAGAGAAAGACCTTGCCTGGAAGCAGTGCCAGAAGTTCTGATCTCTAGGTGTCTCCATTTCCTATCTCTTTTCAGCTGGCTCCTGGTTTGTTTGTGTTTTTTTGTCTTGTTTGTTTATTTTAAATCATTTTTACCCTGTCTTTCAACTCTGACTTTCAACTCTGACTCCACAAAAGACACAGCCACCAGTAGGAGTGGGGAGCACAAAAAAATTATAGCAAATATAAATTGACAGTGAGGTAAGGTGGAAGTTGTGAAGGGTCTTAAGGAACAGGTAAAAAGATGTAAATTCTACCCTGGAGAGAGGGATTTTTTTTAAATGAAAGAAGGTTGAAATTGGCATTTTAGAAAGATTAACTAGGAATCTGCATGGAAGGTTGATTCAAGAGGAGAAGGGCTAGAAAGAGTAGTTTAGAGGCAATTATCCCAGACTGATGGGTGAAGTGATAAAGAGCTGCAGGAGGTAAAAGCAGCGAGAATAGAAATGAGGTCAGCACTTAAAGGTTGTTTGTGAGAAGACTTACTGACAATAGTAACAACCAGCACACAAGTGGCATTTGCTACACTTCCAAAGCAAGTGATACAAATCACACATATTTAATTCTAGCATCTCTCTGAGGGGAGTGCAGCTAGGCAGATGTAGAGGTACAGAGAGATAAAGAAACTGGCCAAGATGACGGGATTTGTCAGAAGAGAGCTGAGAGATGGATGCAGGCAGTCTGAGTCCACAGAACAAACTCCCACCTAGCTGAGTGGAGTCTCCACTGCGAAGGGCCCTGAACATACAATCCTGTAAGCTTTTACCCAGTGAAACTAAAAGCAATTGTCTGGACCTTGGAAGTGGCTCTGCAGAAGAACATAGGCTTTATATACCTGAAGTGCTGGGTCTGATCTCTCACACCAGGAAAGAGAAAAAAACAAACAGAATATCATAAATGACAGCATAATGTCCTGGCTCTCTCTCTCTCTCTCTCTCTCTCTCTCTCTCTGACACACACACACACACACACACACACAGAGAGAGAGAGAGAGAGAGAGACACGAAGGCATTATCAGTTGTTTCATAATATGCTGAGTGGCTGGTGTTAGCATCTTTTATTCTATGATTGTGAAGCACATATCTCTCAGGCAGGGTATCTGCCTCAGTATAATTTGGGAGCTGGTAGAGCACACCCTCCCTGATTTCCCAGGTCATGAAGAAGCTACCAGTTGAGGAAAATCACCAATTTTCCAGGAATGCTAACTCTGCCAGGGGTGAAAATTACTGACCATTTCAAATTCACTTTTTCTGACCACACCCCCTACTCACAGATGACAGAAAGGAAGAGGCAAAACAAACATATTGTTTATTTGTGCTGCTGCAAATTGTATGGAACCAGGACCAACTATAATTATCTATGGCCTTGGAGGTGGCACAGTGGGTAAAGTTCTGGACTTCCATGTGTGAGGTCCCAATTCCCAATAGCATTGTATGTCCTGATCCCCACTCCTCTCTGTCCCACTCTTGTTAACAAATCTTTTTTCCCCAAAGTCTCGATTGTTTTCCTAAAAAATCCATTCTTGTTCTAATCCAGTATCTGTATTCTGAAAGTGCTAATATTGACTTGATTTTATTTCTCATATAAACCAAGCAAATAAACACAAAACAAAATACCCCCCCCCCTTCTTAATAAGTGACTCTGGTCCATTGAGTTCTGCAGAGTATTTCAAAAGTTTGCAAGAAAGGCAGAAATGCTTTGGTGTAGAATCAGCAGAAGTCCACTCAGTGAAGGACTAAATTAATTCCTTTTGTAGGCCGTATGATATTGGTGAATATATCTAAAAATGATGTGTCCATTTTTGTCTCAACCTTGTTGAGACTGACTTACAGACAAAAGTATACATTAACTCAGATTTCATTATCTTATTTGTATTTAAAATTTTTTATTATCTTTTATTTACTGGATAGAGACAGCCAGAAATTGAGAGGAAGGGGGAGATACCCAGAGAGGGAGAGAGACAGAGAGACACCTGCAGACTTGCTTCACTATTTGTGAAACTTTCCCTCTGCAGGTGGGGATCAGGGTCTTGAACCCAGGTCCTTGTGCATTGTAACATGTGTGCTCAACCAGGTGCTCCATAACTGGGTCCCCAGATTTTATTATTTTATACCACTCTCCTTATCTGGCTTGGACTGATAAGGCAGAGAATCCTACACAAGTAGTTTTGCAGTATGTCACATTCTTGGGCCAAAATTCTCATTGATCCCTAGGGAGAACATTCCAGGACCTTGAAACAAGTTATTTGAAGGCAACCACAACCGTTTTTTTAAATTTATTTACTTATTTAAGAAAGGAGACATTAACAAAATCATAGGATGGTGGGGGTACAACTCCACACAATTCCCGCCACCCAATCTCCATATCCCATCCCCTCCCCTGATAGCTTTCCCATTCTCTATCCCTCTGGGAGCATGGACCCAGGGTCATTGTGGGCTGCAGAAGGTGGAAGGTCTGGCTTCTGTAATTGCTTCCCCGCTGAACATGGGCGTTGACTGGTTGATCCATACTCCCAGTCTGCCTCTCTCTTTCCCTAGAAGGGTGAGTCTCTGGGGAAACTGAGCTCCAGGACACATTGGTGGGGTCTTCAGTCCAGGGAAGCCTGGCCGGCATCCTGATGACATCTGGAACCTGGTGGCTGAAAAGAGAGTTAACATACAAAGCCAAACAAGTTGTTGAGCAATCATGAACCCAAAGCTTGGAATAGTGGAGATGAAGTGTTAGGGGGTACTCACTGCAAACTCTAGTGTACTACTGCTTTCAGGTATATATTTGCCCTAGTTTATGGATACCTGTGAACATATGCTCTATCTCCTGGAACCTATATCTAGGTCTATATCTAGGTTTTGGGACTTTGTTAGGAAATGAACCACCTGGGATAGAATTAGAGAATACTATGAAAGTAAAGGTCTCACCTGAGTGATGAAGCTGAAGGGTTGTCGTTCCACACCTGAAGTCTCTGGACACAGTCTGAAGTGAAGCATGCTGGTGTGGCACTAGTTGCGTTGATTAGGTTGCAATCAGCAGATGCAATATTATTTGGTAAGAATTGGGAGAAGCATACGGGAAAGTGGGCCCTACCGTAGGATCCCAGGACTGGGGGGAGTTTAGGCTCTATAGTGGAGATGTGAAGTTCCTGCTGTCTTAGGGTTTGAGAAGACAATGGATAGTTACTGTTATCATCACATTATTTGGTAATTGGGTTAGCTTTGAAAAGTCCCTTTGTTAGACATACAATCAATTTTTCCCCCTCATATTAATTAGTGATTTATATTACTACAGTTTAATAGGTATGTACATAAACACCATTCCCATCACCAAAAGATTGTGTCTCATCCCACCCACCCGCGCCGGCCCAGGAAGCCACATGTCCACCCTCCTGCTCACTGCAGGGTTTTTACTTTGATGAACCGTTTCTAGGCTAACACACTGATGGGCGAGGCCTAAGAGCAGAGCAGAGTTCATTCTGAGGGAAACAAAGTCATTCTTGGTTAATAAAGAGGAATGCCAGGAACGTGCAAGTTGACCAGCTTTGGGACTGCGAAAAGCTGAGGGGTACTAGCATGGCAGCAAAGAAGAGTTCAGGTTCATTACCTCTCTGAGTGCACTTGCACAGTCTCTGTCCTCAAGGAGCATTTAACCTAGTTTAATTGGGCCAAAAAGGAATTTTTTAAGTATCATCTGGTGCTTCCCTCGAGACTGAAGGCAGAGCTGCCTGTTCCTCTATCTAGAGAAATTCACTTCATCTCAGCATGAAGCAGAATAACTTCTGCATGAAAATGATGAGAAGGATTTATGTCTCTGTGTACACATGACTACAGACTTAGATGGGCACACCTCCACCATCCCCATCTCTTCTTTGGTGAATTTAAGTGGTTCGCAAGAAGACAAAATACTACCAGAATGAAGTCCTATCTGTCCTCCTGAAATAAATCTATCTCCCCGCCCCAACTTCAGTATCTTCATTGAAGGCTTCATTGAAGGCATGCTGGTTTACAGGACTCTTGTCACAGCACGAGAGTTTGGTGAGATAGATTGAATTACCTGGTTTATGTCCCAACAATATACTAACCTTGGAGCTTAGAAAGTTAATCTCTTGGGGCCAGGTGGTGGTGCACCTGGTTGAGTACACACTATAATGTGCAAGGACCTGAGTTTGAGCCCCTGGTCCCCACTTGCAGGGGAAAAGCTTTGTGAGTGGTGAAGCAGTGCTGCAGGTGTCTCTGTCTCTCTCTCTGTCATCCCCTTCCCTCTTGATTTCTGGCTGTCTCTATCCAATAAATAAATAAAGATAAAAAAGAATTAAAAAAGAGAAAGTTAATCTCCCTATACATCATTTTACTCAATAATATGATAGAGATAAATCTTTCTATTAGTAAGTGATATTTATTTGATTCCCTGTTATAGCAGATATGACATAGGGTTTCTTGATTTAATGAACATGACCCATATAGAAACTTATGCAGCGATTGGTACCTAGACTCAGCTGTCCACATATGTTCCTATTTTTGAGAGTTTTATGTTTGTCTGCTTGTTTATTTATTTGCCAACAGACTTGTCCCTGGGACTAAGTTCCTTTATTATTCCATTACTTTCAGTGACTTTTTTTTCCTTTCAACAGAGGGTGACAGATAGAGAGGGAAAGAGACAGAGAACAAGAGAGACACCTGCAGCACTCCTCCACTGCTCATGAAACTTACCCCTTTGAAGGTTGGAACCTGGGACTTAAACCTGGGACATTATGCATAGTAGCATGTGCATTCCACCAGGCCTAACAAAGGAAATACCAATATGTAATCACTTTTATGTTCCCTTATATTTAAAAATAATAATCATTACTAGTATTTCATAATAAAGTACCATAAGTTTAATTCTTAGCATATACTTACAGATAGTAAGTGTATGGAGAGCAGGTAGAGAACCTCAGGCAATTGCCAGGGCCCTGAGATTAGATATGTCCCAGGGCAGAGAGAAAGTAACCACAGCTGTCGCCATACAGTTGATTAGAAGAGGTCAGGTGGAAACACACACATATGACATCCCTACTTAGGGTAGTGTCAAGTGTGTGCCCCACCATCCAAGCTTCAAAGAGTATTTATTTGTAAGACCTTGTGCAGAAGTAGAAGTTCAGACAAAACAACAAGTGGTTATACCTTGCAAAGATCAGAATGCACTTCTAAGGGAGAAATCAACAGGGTAAGCGTGCTTAAAACTGTCCTTATCCACATGTAATAATGCCAGATACATTCTTTTGATGCTGTAAAATATTTGAGTTTTATTCCAGTTTCCCTATGCACAGTCTCCAGACCCTTAGGGCATCAGCCAGATATTCAGATTTATGGGTGATTGCTGTGGCAATCTGACCCTCTCTCTACTACTTGTGGGCAGGAATCTCTGAGATATCCAGACTTTGCCTTAGAGCAGGATTTTGTGGTAACAGGGCAGAGGCTGAAATATAGCCCTCATGGTATATTAATCAAAAGGATATACCTTGTAGATAAATAACAAGCAAAATATATATTTTGCAAACATAGATGCAAAGGTAACAATCAGTAGGATTTCTTTCTCTTTTTTTTATTTCTTTATGGGGGAATTAATGTTTTACATTCGACAGTAAATACAATAATTTGTACATGCATAACATTTCCCAGTTTTCCATATAACAATACAACCCCCACTAGGTTCTCTGTCATCCTTCTTGGACCTGTATTCTCCCCACTCCCACCACCCCAGAGTCTTTTAATAGCAACTACCAGGAAGTCTGTGATCAGAAAATATCTTCAACATAAATGCAAAAAAAAAGAAGTTATTTCCACCATCATTACTATGCTAAAATGTCACAATTTAAAAACAGGGGTCAGTGATGGGGGCAATAACTCAACTGGTCGAACAGCAGCCTTTCATGCCAGAAGCTTTTGGTTCAGTCCCTGGCACTGTATGTACCTGAATAGTACTTTCGTTTGTCACTCTCTCTCCTTTTAACCTGTGAAACTCTTTATCTCATATGTAATCAGTAAAATAAACCTGTAAAAAATATTATCAATTAATGGCCTTCAAAATGGCTCATGTGAATAGTGTGTGTGCTTTGTCATTTATGTGACCCAGGTTCAAGCCAAACCTCCATTGGCAGAAACTTCAATACTGTGCTGCTTTTTCACTTTCTCTGCCTCTGTCTATATCTTTCCATCTGAAAAAGTCAGCCAGGAGCAGTGAAGTCCTGGCAATGACAAACATAAATAAGTAAAAAATAGGGGCTAAAATAATAAAGGTAATGTGGCTAGAGATACAAACATGAACTAGAAAGCTTTCTGAAAAGTCCTGTGTCTTCTGCACATGAGGCAGGGAGATGGGGAGCTTCATGAACAAAGGAGCAGTGCTGTAGGTGTCTCTTTTCTCTTTTTCTCCACCTCTCTCTCCTCTTTCTTCCTCTGTCTTTCACCATCTACCAAAACCAGACAGAGAAAGAATGAAGTGCCACCAGGCACAGTGGAATTGTGAAAGTGCTGAGCCCTAGTGATGGTATTAGTGGCAGGGAAAAAAAAAAAGAAAGTTAATTAAGCCAATAAAGAAAGCAAGAATGAGAGAGTAGTTTACACCTTGTTGCAAAGGAGGTCCTCTAGTTAGTTAATCTGATCCACTAACTTTTATACCCAACACCAACTTGTTTTCAGGAATAAAGTCTAACTTAGGTATATATATATATATATAAAGTCTAACTTAGGTATATATATATATATATATATTAACATAACTTCAGAGAATATGAGGAACATCTGATTAATATTATCTATAAAGTGATAAATGAAATACTTAATTACAACTCAATTTACTTCTGGTTATTTTAGTACATATGGTGACCATAAGTTATTATTGGTAGGATGGATCCAGTGAGCCGTGGTTTATCAAGCATGTGTATACTAGACTTTGAAACACTGGAAAAATAAATTTATCCTATTAAATTATATTCACACAGATTATTGAGACAAAACATTAGCCTAGTTGTCACCCATATTAAAGGTAAAAGCACACAAACACACACTCCTTCTCAGCATAATGAACATTTTATTATTCAGGCATAGAGAATGCATCTAAGAAGCAAAGCTCCAAAGAATTGCTTATATGTAGCTGTAAGAAGAGTTAGGAATAATTCTTCTTAAACAAATATTATAACTGAGCATGTTAAACTTTGTTAAGCTTAGTTCAAGCTTAGTTTAACAGTATTTACCTTGGGACTAAGTGTATTTAATTCTGAGATGCAACTCAAGTCAACAATTCATATCTTAAAAGATCAAGTTTGACATGAGTGCTCTCCTCTTATATGATACTATTTCAGTTGATTTTAATTGTCCTGCAAATTTCTAAGTCTAACCACTCATTGAAAATGCACTTAACTTGGAGTTCTCACTGTGCTGAGAAAGAAAAAAAGGTGATCTCAATATGCCTATCAACTTGCTATGTAACAAACCAAGATTGGGTGGATCTTTTAAATTTTAGAAAAGTGAGTCTAATTTCCATGAGACAATTTGAGTCACTGTTTAATAGGCTTTTACCTGTCAGACAGAAGCATAGGGAGAAGCTATTTTGGGCTTCCCCTCTGCAAACCATAGGAAGGAGCACACCTCATATATACTTCACAGAAAGAGGCTTAGGCTTGTGTAGATGCCCTACTCTTCCCAGCGCAGAGCTGAGGCAATGGTGGGTCTACTTCAACAGGTAAAAATGACATAAGCAACAGACCAAGAAAGAAGTCTTCAGTGTTTCACCACAGGAAACAGAAAAATTCTTGGCTCCAACCACCCAAAGAGGAGGAGCCAAATACTCTCCCATGCCCACAGCTACACTTCTGAGCGCTATGGGTACAAATTCATTTTCACGCACCCCAGTAGGAAAGGACTGGAGCCACCATCCCAGGAATCTTCTTTCTTTAACTGCTTCGCAGACAGTGTGGGATTGGGAGAGGTAGCTCACCCGGGAAAGCACCTACTTTGCAAGAGACCCAAGTCTTGAGGCCCTAATATACCTCATGGGAATACAATGACACTGGAGGAAGCTTTACTGCTGTAGTTTCTTTCCACCTTCCTCTTCTCTTCTCTTCGCTCTGCTTCGCTCCGCCTCACTCCGCCCCGCCCTGCCTTGCCCCGCCTAGCCTCGCCTCGCCTCTTCTCTCCCCCTCTCCTCTCCTCTCCTCTCCTCTCCTCTCCTCTCCTCTCCTCTCCTCTCCTCTCCTCTCCTCTCCTCTCCTCTCCTCTCCTCTCCTCTCCTCTCCTCTCCTCTCCTCTCCTCTCCTCTCCTCTCCTCTCCTCTCCTCTCCTCTCCTCTCCTCTCCTCTCCTCTCCTCTCCTCTCTTCTCCTCTCCTCTCCTCTTCTTCTCTCACTCTTCCTTCCCGTTCCCTTTCACCTTCCCCCTCCAGAGGTGTGAAATCCCATGATTACAATAAAAAAAAAAAAAAAAGGAAAAGCAAAACAGAAAGTGAAGGTAAGGATATTGAGTCCTAGTTGCTATCAAATGAGCTCTCTCGTTGTTCTCTCTGTCACACACACACACACACACACACACACACACACATTGTGGGACTAGAGATATAGAAGTTGGCTTTTCATTTTTGTATACTTACTTAAGTCTTCTATTTTATATATGTGTGTGGTAAATATGTAAATTATTGAGTTGGTTATTTTTAAAAAATCACTTCTGTTCAATAAAGACTTGTTTTTCATTAAAAAAATTCTGAGCTTTTTTTTTATTTAACAAAGTATTAATTAACAAAACCATAAGGTAGGAAGAGTACAATTCCACACAATTCCCACCACCCATTCTCCATATCCCACCCCCTCCCCTGATAGCTTTCCCATTCTCTATCCCTCTGGGAGCATGGACCCAGGGTCATTGTGGGTTGCAGAAGGTGGAAGGTCTGGCTTCTGTAATTGCTTCCCCGCTGAACATGGGCGTTGACTGGTCGGTCCATACTCCCAGTCTGCCTCTCTCTTTCCCTAGTAGCGTGGGTCTCTGGGGAAGCGGAGCCCCAGGACATATTGGTGGGGTCTTCAGTCCAGGGAAGCCTGGCCGGCATCCTGATGACATCTGGAACCTGGTGACTGAAAAGAGAGTTAACATACGTGTTGTTAAAATTCAGAGGCTCCAGCTGGCCGGGCTAGCTTCACAGGCGGGTAACAGAGATGACCAGAGACATACGGCTGGGCAGGGAAGCTGTATTTCTTTATTCAGGAACAAAGATTCATAAACTAAGACAAACTAATCGCCAAACAGAACTCTGCTGCCTCTTCCCCACCCCCCACACCCCCCACCCCACCCCCGGCGGTGGCGCCAAGCACTCTCTAACTCTGCAACTCTCCAACCCTCCAACTCTCGAACTCTGGAACTTTCTCGGGGTTCTTTGGGGCGGGGCCAAGTGGGCCCGCGAAATTAGCAGTACTGATCCAATTTTCTTGGCGGGGGAGAGCTAGAACAACCCAATGTAAAGCATACAACACATACAAAGCCAAACAAGTTGTTGAGCAATCATGGACCCAAAGCTTGGAATAATGGAGAGGAAGTGTTAGGGGGATACTCACTGCAAACTCTAGTGTACTTCTGCTTTCAGGTATATATTTTGCAGTAGTTTACAGATACGTGTGAACATATGCTCTCTCTCACAGAAACTGGTGTATATCTAGGTTTTGGGACTTTGTTAGAAAGTGAACCACCTGAGATGAAATTAGAGTATACTATGAAAGGAAAGGTCTCACCCGAGTAATGAAGCTGAAGGGTTGTCATTCCACACGTGAAGTCTCTGGACACAGTCTGAAGTGAAGCATGTTGAGGTGGCAATCGTTGTGTTGGTTAGGTTGTGATCGGCAGATGCAATATTATTTGATATGGATTGGGAGAGGCATACGGGAAAGTGGGCCCTATCCAATGGTTCTAGGACTGGGGGAAGTAGAGGCTCTATAGTGGAGATGTGAGGTTCCTGAATTTGGTCAGGTCCTGCTTCCTTACAGTGGATGGTGGTTTGATTTATGCTCGCTAACACTTCTTTCCCTTTTTTTCCTTCTTCCATTCTCTTTTCTTCCTCCCCTTTCTCTTCCCTATTCTTTATTCTTCCTTTTATTCATTTGCCCTTTCTACAGTAGAGTTTAGGTGGGAACACCATTCACAGTATAAAGCCACCAACCTCATTGGAGCTATTATCATCTGTAGAAGAGCCTACTGTCGTGTAGACTCCTTGTATTCCTCTAGGCTGAGTTAGTTCAACTCATGGCATTTCTCTCTTAGATTCATATATTCTCTACTATAAAATTGCAATAAACATCTACAAGTCTACTTACATTTGCAGACTGTGAGCAACTTGAGGAAGGCATATGTCTGATTTATCTTTGTGCTCCCTGCTCCTGACATGGTTGAGTATGTGCTTTAATGCATGCTTTCGGAGACAAAGGCTATATGTCCAGGCCACTGGTCGGCCTGCCTTCTGTCTGTCTTCTTACATTCATTGATATCCTTTTGTCTTGGGTATATGGGATGGTGGGGAAAAAAAAACAATTAAAAATATTTTTCAGGGTCAGAAGATGGCAAGCAAAAGACTCCTGTCAGAGATTTTGAGGTCCCAAGTACATCCCTAGTACCACCATAAGACCGAGCTGGGGCTGGGACTGAGGCTGGAAGGGTAAGGGGTAGATGAAGGGAAAGAGAAATGGAAGGGGAAGGGTGGTATCATGACAATACACAAGGATCTGAGTTCAAGCCCCCAGTTCCCATCTGTAGGGGAAGCTTCATGAGCAGTGAAGTAATGCTGCAAATGTTTCTCTTTCTCTGTTCCTTTCTATCTCCTCTTCCCTTTTGATTTCTCACTGCCTCTGTCCAATAAATAAAATAGGCTTAAAAAGAGAAAAAAATTAATTTTAAACACTAATAAAAATTATCTTCCTGAAATAACGTTTTTACCATATTAATTTTTAGCTCAAATGCTCTGTAGAGTTTTGACTAATTTATATTGTCAGAAAGCTTAGGTTATTCAGACTTTTGCTACATATCACTTAGTGTTACTACAGAATTAAACTCAGTCTTTCTTTGGCACGTTGAAGATGTGCCATCCAGAACCACGGGGAGCTGTTTTAGCATCTGGAGGGGTGAGACAGAACTGCTGTATCCAACAGAAGACCCCTTATAAAGCGGAGATAAGTGAAAAGGATCATGCTGTTGGAGGTAAACTTCTCAAACAAACTTACATTAAATTCATCTGTATTTTTTCTCAGTTAGGTGAGGCAATAAGTTCTCTTTTCAAAATATGTCTTGTATTACTTTTATTTATATATTGGATAGAGACCACTAGAAATTGGGAAGGAAGGGAGTGATAGGAAGAGAGACAGAGAGACACCTGCAATATTGTTTCACCACTTGCAAAGCTTTCCCCTTGCATGTAGGTTCTGAGGACTTGAACCTGGGCCCTTGAGCACTGTATCATGTGTGCTCAACCAGGTGTACCACCACCCTTCCACACAATAAGTTCTCTTGATTATTTATGTCATTGAACACTGAATTTGCTGTCACTAGAAATTACAAGGTTTTTTAGTGACATGAATAATATGAACTATATGTGACTAGGCCATTATAACACTGAATTTGCTGTCACTAGAAATTACAAGGTTTTTTAGTGACATGAACAATGTGAACTATATGTGACTAGGCCATTATTTAAATCCAGCTGTATCATATTACAACTGGATCAGAGTCTCTACCTTGATTCTCCCATCTGAAAAATGGGGGCAGAACTGGCAAAATAGATCATCTGCATAGTGCACTATGTGTGCAACTCAGATCTGAGCCCAGCCCTCACCTCATTGGAGAAAACTTCCATGGTATGGTCTCTTGCCTTTCTCCTGGCATCTCTATCTGAAAAAGCCAGTCTGGAGTGGTAAAACCCCAGTGACAATAGCAACAACAAAAATGGAGATAACATTTTTTTACTTTGCTGAGTTAATATAATAAGATACCTATAAATCTATTCATAAGGGAACTCAACCAATGTAATCAATGTTAATAATTTAGATTGACTGATGAGTCCTAGTGTTTTGCACACTCACCACAATTATCAGTAATGATTGATTTAAAAAAAAAATAGTGATTAGGGGGCGGGAGGTACCGCAGTGGGTTAAGCACACATGGTGCAAACAATAAAGCAGGTCTGTAGGTGTCTATCTTTCTCTTTCCTCCTTTCTATTTTCCCATCCTCTCTCGATTTCTCTCTGTCCTAGCCAACAAAAATGACAGCATTAGCAACAATAAAAACAACAAAGAAGATAAACAAGGGCAACAAAAGGGAAAAAATAGCCTCCAGGAGCAGTGGATTCGTAGTGCAAGCACCAAGCCCCAGCAATAACCTTGGAGATAATAATAATAATAATAATAATATTAATAATAATAATAAGGGGCTGGGCGGCAGTGCAGTGGGTTAAGTGCACATGGCACAAAGCGCAAGGGCCAGCATAAGGATCCCAGTTCCAGCCCCCAATTCCCCACCTGCAGGGGGGTCGCTTTTCAAGTGGTAGAGCAGGTCTGCAGGTGTCTTTCTCTCCCCTTCTCTGGATTTCTCTCTGGATTTCTTTCTGGATTTCTCTCTGTCCTATCCAACAACAACAATAGCTATAACAACAATAACAACCACAACAAGGGCAACAAAATGGGAACAATAGCCTCCAAGAGCAATGGATTTGTAGTGCTGGCACTGAACTCCAGTGATAACCCTGGAGGTAAAAGAAGAAGAAAATAAAATAAAAAATAAAATAAATAAAAATTAAAAATAAACAGTGGGGCCCCCATGTGGTGTTTCACCTGGTAGAGAACATTACAGTACATAAAAAACCAGGCTAGGTTCAAGCTCCCTATCCCCATCTGTTGGGAGGGGGGGAAGCTTCACAAGTGAAGCTGTGGTGTATGGTGTCTCTCTTTTTTTTTTATTTTTTTATTTTTTATTTAAGAAAGGATTAATGAACAAAAACATAAGGTAGGAGGGGTACAACTCCACACAATTCCCACCACCCAATCCCCATAACCCACCCCCTCCCATGATAGCTTTCCCATTCTCTAGCCCTCTGGGAGCATGGACCCAGGGTCGTTGAGGGTTGCAGAAGGTAGAAGGTCTGGCTTCTGTAATTGCTTCCCCGCTGAACATGGGTGTTGACTGGTCGGTCCATACTCCCACTCTTTCCCTAGTAAGGTGTGTCTCTGGGGAAACTGAGCTCCAGGACACATTGGTGGGGTCTTCAATCCAGGGAAGCCTGGCCAGCATCCTGATGGCATCTGGAACCTGGTGATTGAAAAGAGAGTTAACATATGAAGCCAAACAATTTGTTGAGCAATCATGGATCCCAAGCTTGGGATAGTGGAGAGGAAGTGTTAGGGAGGTACTCACTGCAAACTCTAGTGTACTTCTGCTTTCAGGTATATATTTTGCAGTAGTTTATGGATACATGTGCACATAAGCTCTCTCTCTCAGAAACTGGTGTATATCTAGGTTATGGGACTTTGTTAGAAAGTGAACCACCTGAGATGAAATTAGAGTGTACTATAAAAGGAAAGGTCTCACCCGAGTAATGAAGCTGAAGGGTTGTCATTCCACACGTGAAGTCTCTGGACACAGTCTGAGGTGAAGCATGTTGAGGTGGCAATCTTTGCGTTGGTTAGGTTGTGATCGGCGGATGCAATATTATTTGGTTTGGATTGGGAGATGCATACGGGAAAGTGGGCCTTATCCAAGGGTTCCAGGACTGGGGGAAGTAGGGTTTCTATAGTGGAGATGTGAGGTTTCTGCTGTCTTAGGGTTCAAAAAGACAATCGATAGTTAATATTATCATCACATTATTTGTTAATTGGGTTAACTTTGAAAAGTCCCTTTGTTATGGTTTACTGTACAGTATCCAGTATCTTGTATATAGCTGTGCTATTGGATGCTTCTAATCTACTTGGTCTAGGCTTTTGAGAGAGTCCGCATATCAAATACATAGCCTATATATTAAAAAGATTCAGTTTGTCTTTTGAGAAACTTTGAGACATACAATTGATTTCCCCCTCTCATATTAATTAACCAGTGATTTATATGTCTACATTTTGCTAGGAGTGTACATAAACACCATTCCCACCACCAAAGGACTGTGACCCATCCCTCCAGCCCACTCCCACCCCCCACTGGCCCAGGAAGCTGCATGTCTACCCCTCACCACTGGGTTTTTACTTTGGTGCCCTACTTACAATTTGATCAGGTCCTGCTTTTAGTTTCCCTTTCAGATCTTCTTAGTCAGCTTCTGTTGATGAGTGGGATCATCCCATACGCATCTTTATCTTTCTGACTTAGCTCACTTAACATAATTCCTTCTAGCTCTGTCCAAGATGGGTCAGAGAAGGTGGGTTCATTGTTCTTGATAGCTGCATAGTATTCCATTGTGTATATATACCACAGCTTTCTCAGCCACTCATCTGTTGTTGGGCACCTGGGTTGCTTCCAGGTTTTAGCTATTATGAATTGTGCTGCTATGAACATAGGAGTACACACCTCTTTTTGGTTGGGTGTTATGGAGTCCTTGGGGTATCAGCCCAGGAGAGGAATTACTGGATCATATGGAAGGTCCATGTCTAGCCTTCTGAGAGTTTTCCAGACTGCTCTCCACAGAGGCTATACCAATTTACATTCCCACCAGCAATGTAAAAGGGTTCCTCTGTCCCCACATCCTCTCCAGCATTTGTTGCTGCTGTCCTTTTTGATGTATGCCATTCTTACAGGAGTGAAGTGGTATCTTAGTGTTGTCTTAATTTGCATTTCTCTGACAATCAGTGACCTAGAGCAGTTTTTCATATGTTTGTTAGCCTTTTGGATCTCCTCTGAGGTGAATGTTTTGTTCATTTCCTCTGCCCATTTTTGGATGGGGTCATTTGCTTTTTTGGTGTTAAGTTTGCTGAGCTCTTTATATATTTTGGTGATTAGTTTCTTGTCTGATGTCTGGCATGTGAATATCTTCTCCCATTCTGTGAGGGGTCTCTCTGTTTGTTTAATAGTTTCTTTGGATGTGCAGAAGCTTTTCAATTTGATGTAGTCCCATTGGTTTGTTTCTGCTTTAGTCTTCCTTGCAAGTGGGTTTGATTCATCAAAGATATCCTTGAGGTGTATGTGGGAAAGTGTTTTACCAATGTTTTCCTCTAAGTATTTGTTTGTTTCTGGTCTGACATCTAGGTCTTTGATCCATTTGGAGTTGATTTTTGTTTCTGGTGAGATAAAGTGGTTCAATTTCATTCTTCTGCATGTTTCAACCCAGTTTTCCCAGCACCATTTATTAAAGAGAGCCTCCTTTTTCCATTTAATCCTTTGGGCCCCCTTATCAAAGATTAGATGCCCATAGGTGTTGGGATTTACTTCTGGGCTTTCAATTCTGTTCCACTGGTCTGTGTGCCTATTTTTGTTCCAGTACCATGCTGTTTTGATGATGATGGCTTTATAATATAGTTTAAGGTCTGGGAGTGTGATGCCTCCATTTCTGTTTCTTTTCCTTAAGATGGTTTTGGCAATTCTAGGTGTTTTCAGGTTCCAGATAAATGACTGTAGTGTTTTTTCTATTCTCTTAAAGAAGCTTGGTGGAACGGTGTCTCTCTTTCTTTCTCCCTGTCTCTCCACCTCCCTTCTCAATTTCTCTCTGTCTCTGTCAAAAATGGAAAAACAAAACAAACAAATAAAAATGGCAACCAAGAGATGTGGATTTCTCGTGCAGACACCAAACCTGGTGGAAATTAGCAAACAAAGCATACACATGTCAATGATTATATGTGTTTATGTGTACACACACACACACACACACACACACACACACACATACATGCCAAAAAATAGCTCACTTGGACAGTGTGCTGCTTTGCCATGTGCATGACCTAGCTTTGAACCTTATCCCACTTTATTGAAGGAAACTTCAGTATTGTGGTCTCTTTGACTTTCTCTTCCTCTCTGTCTTTATCTAAATACACACACACAGTTTGTTAGTACTCTGTGCGACATATCTGGAAAGAATTATGAACTGCTGGGGTGGTGCACCTGGTTGAGTACATGTTATAATGTACAAGGACTCAGGTTTGAGCTGCCAGTCCCCACCTAAGGGGAAAAGCTATGCAAAAGGTGAAGCAGTGCTGTAGGTGTCTCTATTTCTTTCCCCCTCAACTTCCCCTTTCCCTCTCCATTTCTAGCTGTCTCTATCCAATATATAAATAAAGATAATAAAAAAGTTAAAAAAAAACTTTTAAAAAGTCATGATTCTCCAGAAACAGGTGGCAAGTCACTATTTGCAAAATTGTATTATAAATCTCTGATCTAATAAACACTTCTAGACCTAAAGAATTCTATTCCCACTTGACAAAGATCTATGGAACTCTTATCCAGTTGTACAAAAGGCCATTTCCCCCCACTGTGATGAGGAGTTCATACACTTGCTGGGCTCTATCCTGTAAATCAGGGAAAATCATCACACAGATGCTTCTGGAGGAATTGGATATGTCAGCTGATCTCTGGCCCCTTAATTTCCAGTTGCTCATTTTACACAAACTATATTTATTCCTTCCATAGATGGGAAATGGGATGGAATGAAGGAGAGTGTACTGGAATGAAGGAGAGTGTGCTGTGTGGAGGAGGGAAGAGACACTTGTAGAAAGCTACACTGTGTTTTCTTGACTTCTACAGCAATTGCAGGAATTGAAGGAAACATCTGACTGACCATATGTGGTTCAAAAGTATTGCTTTCTTAAGAGCTAAAGACCTTTCAAATTAGGAGAGCTAGCCTTAATTTCTGGGTCTTATTTGTAATATAGCAATCCTAGGCCTAAACTTTCATTTCCAAAAGGGTGGGTCTGTTGTCACTATCTTCTTGGTGAAGGACTGACACCAATGAGTGGAAAGCAGAATCAGAAGTGCTAAGGGACAGATGGCTGATTGCACAATCATCTAGAACCAGGACCTGTTAAGTGTTTACGGTCCTGAGTTGTGAATGAGGACAAGGTGTTGGGGACTTAACTCCAGGTTTATCTGATGGCTTGTCAGCAAATGTTGTAACATTTTCATCACCCAGGCTGACAAGTTTTGCCGAATCAGGAAATAACTTGTTTTGAGACTTGCAGATGTCTCTGTGTGTCTTGTAAACAATCTGGGGGTGGGGGTGAGGGAATTAAACAACAAAGGGCAGCTTTGCAGATCACAACCCAAGATGATTGCTTGACAGGTCTGTGCCAACTCTGCTGGTGAACAAATAAAAATGAATCGAGCTCCTACCCCCACCCCCATCCCCACCCCAAGGACTCTGTGTTTTTAAAGGGGGATAATAAATGCAAAGCTTTGCAAAGCCTGGCTGGGGGAAATGTGAAATCCATCTCCCATCATTTGCATAACATAATCAGCAGTGCTCTGATAATCAGGCTGGGGAGGCAATTGGAACATGTGTTCCATGGAGAGGTCCAGGAGCAGGCCCCAGAGTGCTGGCTGCCCTTCCTGAGCTTTACCCCAGGTGACTGGCACTTCTCATGAAGCTCCCCCTCCCTAGAATTGAAAACCAGTAAAGCTGCCACTTCACTCTCACTGCTTCTGTATAATAAGTGAAGCTCACACTATAGCCGGTCTGCCCGCATGAGCCAGCCCAGGACTTTGGAGGCAACTACCATTTGCCATTTGTCCAACTCAGAACTCTGTGCATGGTGACAAGACTGAGTGGAGGCATTTCACGTGATTTTTTTGCTTTGTGCTTGAATGGCTCATTTTTCAGGGATGCAGCTCTGGCCATTTCAGAAGGTGTCTTGAGACTAAGGTAATTCATATCATTGTAATTCTATGGCATGAAGTGCTACAGGGTCCACTTTGCATTAATGTTTCCATGGCAATCGGATACTTGACATTTTATTTAAACTATTAATCTATAATGGCTCACTGGCCTATAAGAGGAAAGTTGAACCCCACAATTTCACTTCTGGAACCAATACTAAACCAGTAAGTAAGGTGCATAATTAATTTTCACCATTTCAAAAATCAGTAGTCATGACAGGTGCTAAACACATCACAAATACAAGCTCACCCCAATTTCTCCCTCTGGGGCTTTTTTTTTTTAACTCACATTAGAAAGAGATTGCCAGGCTCTGGCTTATGAAGGGCTCCTCACCCCCATACCCCTCCCTTCCAAGGGCCTCCACACCAGCCTCTCTATGCAGCAATGCTACACTCAATTCAAGCTGCATATGATTAAAAGATGAAAATATTCCCCATGGACATTGGGCAATTTATTTGTGAAAAAAGATTTAATGAAGGATTTCAAAGCAGCTAGTGCCCTACAAAGAAAGCTCATTTGTGAATCTCTATGTTCGCTTTGCTGCCCTGAGGAAGTCTGAAGGGAGGGGAGGAATCAGTGCCCTGCAGCTATTGCCAAGTGCATCACATGTGAGTTTCTCAAGATATAAATACTCCCAGGCAGCTAAAGGCATTGGAACAGGCTGTTTTTAGATGATCATCTCTAGTCTGGATTTCTTCTAATCAATTGGGGAGAGAATCTCACTGCCTTCTGTCTCCAGTGGGTCTGGTTCACTCTAGATTCCCAGCACCCAATGTCGCCCTGTGAGCCTTGGTATCCTACCAAAGTCACACAGACTCTAGCCTGAAGGCCTCTTTCGCCATCACAAGATGGCCTCATCATATCTCTATATCATTCCATATTTGGATCCCACTCATGACAATTACGACGAAGGAAAATAAAATTCAGTTTGGAAGCAAGTAAGCATGTGTATTTAATAAGCTTATAAGTGCTTAAGTGCATGTAAATTAAAGGTTATGGTTTGTACCGGAGGAAACCCAATGGAACAACATCTTAACACAAACAAACTTCTAATAGGGAACTGACAGCCTTCTTTAATGTATAAGAAAGAACTGGTCGGGAGATGCATTTTATTATAATTATAGCTAGCAAAGAAATGCTTGTCACAATTTTTTATTTTTTAAAAATAAATTTTTAATTTTTATTTATTGCTGGGGCTTGGTGATGGCACTAGAAATCTACTACTCCAGTGGCCATCCACCCCCCTTATTTTTTCTTTCTATTTTATTGGATCAGATAGAGAGAAGCACCTGCAAACCACTCATGAAGCATTCCCCCAACTGTAGATGGGGAGCAGGGGCTGGAAGCTGTGTCCTTGCTCATGGTAATACCTCTTATAATTTGATATAATTCCAATCAAAATTCTTGCAGATTTTTCTGTAGACATAGGCAAGCTGATTCTAAAATTGATATGAAAGTGCAGCTGAACTAGAATAATCAAAGCACCCTTGAAAAAAGAGTCATGTGAGAGGGCTTAAAGTGTGATTTCAAAGCCTACTATAAAACTACTAATTAGAATAGCACTTCTATAAGGTGTGACATTGCTGATCAATAGAACAGAATGGGGAGCCTAGGAATGAATGCTTAGTCAATTGTGGTTTTTTTGGCTAAGATGCCAAAGAAAGCCAATTGGGAAAGGAAAAGATTTTTGTATATTCATTTATTAACTTTATTTATTTTAAAAAATATTTTATTTATTTATTAATGAGAAAGATAAGAGGAGAGAGAGAGAGAACACTAGACAGAGTGCTGCAGGGATCAAACTCAGGACCTCATGCTTTATCCACTGTGCCACCTTCCAGACTATATTTGTTAAATTATTTATTTGTTTGTTTGTTTATTATTGGATAGAGGTAGAGAGAAATTGAGAGTAGGGGGAGATAGAGAGGGAGAAAAAGACAGAGAAACACCTGCAGCCCTGCTTCACCACTTGTGAAGCTTTCCCTCTGCAGGTGGGGGCCAGGGATTTGAGCCCAGGTCCTTGTGTACTGTAATGTGTGCACTTAACCAGGTGTGCCACAGCCTGACCCCTCATTTATCCACTTGAAGAAAAAGAAGAATAAGAGTAAGAAGAATAGGGTGGTGGGGGGAGAGAAGGACAGAACCAGAGCATCACTCTGGCACATGCAGTGCCAGGATCTGACTCAGGGCCTCCTGCTTGAGAGTTCAGTGCTTTATCCACTGTGCCACTTCTCAGGGCCACCAGAAGGTAGCTTTTTAATTAAATTTTGAATAAAAATTGGCCAGGAGCCAATTAATTTTTATTATCTTTATTTATTTATTGGATAGAGACAGTCAGAAATTGAGAGGGAAAGGGGAGATGGGGAGAGAGAGAGAGAGATTCCTGCAGCACTGCTTTAGTTTTGTGAAGTTTTCCCCCTACAGGTGGGGACCATGGACTCGAACCTGGGTCCTTACACATTGTAACATGGGCACTCACCCAGATGTGCCACCGCCCAGACCCTTAACCAAATGTTATAACTGTGCCCTGAGGTCAGTATGGAAATGAGTCTTTAGGTTTTCAGACCTCCTAGAGGCAGAGCAGAAAAGAGCAGGGCAACATAGGTTTGCTAACTTTTTTTTTCTTTCCCCTTTTGTTGTCCTTGTTGTTTTTCATTGCTGTTGTACTTAATATTGTTATTGATGTCATCATTGTTGGATAGGACAGAGAGAAATGGAGAGAGGAGGGGAAGACAGACAGGGGCAAAGAAAGATAGACACCTACAGACCTGCTTCACCACCTGTGAAGCAACTCCCCTGCAGGTGGGGAGCCAGGGGCTCGAACCTGGACCCATAAGCTCGTTCTTGGACTTTGTGCCACGTGCACTTAACCCTGCTGCTCTACTGCCCAACTCCCAGACATTCTATTTTTGTGCTCACCTTCCAAGTCTGCAAGATTGGTATTTTTTGTCCTACTATTATGTTAGTGAACTGCATACTAAGATATTCCAGAAATCAGTTTAAAAAAAATTAGCAGTGGGAATCAGGCAGTGTCAGGATCTGGATTGGAGCCCCTGGCTCCCCACCTGCAGGGGAGTCGCATCACAGGCAGTGAAACAGATCTGGAGGTGTCAATCTTTCTCTCCCCTTCTCTATCTTCCTCTCCTCTCTCCATTTCTCTCTGTCCTATCCAATGACAACAATAACTACAACAATAAAGCAGCAAGGACAACAAAAAGGAATATTTAAAAAAGGAGTATTTAAAAAAAATAATTAGCAGTGAGAGTCTTGCTTGTAGCCACGTGGGCTAGATTCTTTGAATCTTATACAAATCATCAATATTATCTATTGCAAACATCACGTGGCTCCGTTTAAGGTTAAACAAGTGAGGAGGTTTATTCAGAATAACCACTGTGAAAGTGAGGGGAGAGTCTACTTAAGGAAATAAGCAAAAGTCCAAAGTCCGCAACTAAGCTACTCAAGACCACCACATGAAGAGATCAGGATCAGTTTGGCGCTACACCAACAGGAAAGTGCTATGATGAAGGTGATCCAATCAAGAGAGCAGCCTGATGCTGCAAGTACTTGCTTACATAGTCCCTGTAGCCACACTCCCCAGTGAGTGTGCTCTGTCTCAGACTGACATCATTTGTATGCTAATTGTCCCAAATTCCTGTTGGGGTCACAACAATTATCAGTGAGACTTTGTTAAATACCATTGCTGTTGAAAACTAGTCTTTTTTTTTTTTTTTTCATTTAAACCTAATCCTCCAGATTGCTTGTCAGTCTGTATTAATCAAAAGCACTAGATAACTACTCAGAACTGTTCCACTTTGCTCACATAGGAGCAGTCATAGTATTTCATTTAAAAAAATTATAAAATAAAAACATCATAGCAATCTGGCTCACACATCTGTCACTGCACTGATTGCCAGGGCTAATTTGGCTCACTTGGTAGAGCTGGCTGGCCAGGCAGCAATCCTGCACTGCTCTCACTTCAGCTATTCTTTGAAGCTTTTCATTGAGGACAGTGTCCTCTGGTAGACAAGCTCACAAAGTTTGCTCTGCCCTCAGAATATTATTTTTTAAACTGGATTTTTTATGAGTAGAAACATGGGCGGGGGCTGGGTGGTGGTGAACCTGGTTAAGCGCACAGGTTGCACTGTGCAAGGACCTGAGTTCAAGTCCCTGGTCCCCACGTACAGGGGGAAAGCTTTCCGAGTGGTGAACCAGGTCTGTAGGTGCCTCTGTCTCTCTTCCTCTCTATCTCCCTCTTCCTTTTTGATTTCTGGCTGTCCCTATCTAATAACTTTTTAAAAAGAAAAGAAAGAAAGAAAAGAAACACAGGCTGACTAGTTCTAGTCACAAAGTACTGAACTGCAGTTCTGTTTAGCTTTCTGCTATAAAACATTCATTTTAGTTGAAGTGAAACATCTCTGTCTTAGCTGGATATATCAGAAAAGGAAAACATTAACTAGACTAGATATGCAAGATAATTTCTATTAGGTAATTGCCATTGGAGCCTCTTTTTCCTTCCCTCCCTCCCTCCCTTTCTTCCTTCCTTCTTTCCTTCCTTCCTGTTCTTTCTCTTACCAGAGCACCATTCAGCTCTTGCTTGTGGTGGTGCTAGGGGTTGAACCTGGGACCTTAGAGCCTCAGGCATAGAAGCTATTTGCATAACCATTATGGTATCTCCCCAGATTCACAGGAGTCTTAGTGAAACAAGCAAATGATCATTTGGTACAGCACACAAACAGAAGTTCAGTTCTGGATGTGCATGTATGATCATCATTCCTTTCTTTGAGCTCAACTTGTCTTCATGCAAAGCACTGCTTCAGACTGCAAGGCATACTGATACAGGCTAGCAAGACCAGGGAACAGAGGGAAGGAGATCACATTATTGTTAAAAATAATGTGGTGGGGAGGGTTGTGCAGTGGCACAGCTGAGTGTGCACATTACCTACCACATGCAAAGACTGGGGCTCAAGCCCTCCATCCCCAGCTGTAAGAGGGGCGCTCCACAAGTGGTGAAGCAAGTCTACTTCTGGGAAGGGAAAGTCTGGGTGAGGTCTTAGGATCAATCGCTGGCACCACCATATGCCAGAGATGAGCAGTACACACACACACACAAACATGCACACATACACACAAAGATACACACACACATACAAACATGCACACACAAACATGCACACACACAAACATGCACACACACACACACACACACACACACACACACACACACACACACGCACAAGAACCTGGATTAAAATCCTACTTCCCACATGCAGGGGGATAAACTTCATGAGAGGAGGAACAGTGCTGCAAGTGTCTTTCTCCCTCTCTACCTCCCCCTCCCTACTCAATTTCTCTCCATCCTATCAAATAAAAATAAAAGAAAGGTATTGAAATATACATATTAGGTGGGTTGGGGTTAGGAGGTGGTACACCAGGTTAAGTGCACATACTACGAAGCTCAAGGACTGCACAAGAATACCTGTTCCAGCTCCCCCTTCCCACCTGCAGAGAGGTTGCAGCTGTCTATCTTTTTCTCCCCCTCTGTCTTGCCCTCCCCCTCTCTCAGTTTCTCTCTGTCATACCCAACAATGGCAGCTGCAACAACAGAAGAAAAAAAAAAGTTGCCAGGAGCAGTGACAATCTTAGTGCAGGCACTGAACCCCAGCGATAACCCTAGAAGCAATATATATATTCCTTTCATATATATATATATATATTCCTTTCATATATATATATATATATATATATATATGAAAAGAAATTCTACTCTTGTGAATCATTTCTATTTCTTTTTTTCAAAGCATTGCTTATCATCATTTTTGATCATGGTGGTGTGGGTGATTGAACATTGGACTTCGAAGCCTCAGACATGAGAGTGTTTGCATAACCATTATATTATCTACCCCCCCATTTCCTTAATAAAATGATGATAAATATATTTATTTAAAAATAAAAGAACTAAAAAATAAATAAAATAAAAAATAAAAACACTGTAAAAATGAGACAAGTTCATATTTCTGAAAGAATTAGTCACTCACTATCAATTGTTTTATTGGGTTGGGTCCTTTATGAAGTGGTTTTTCTTTTCTTTCTTTCTTTTTTTTTTTAATATACATATATTTTTAATTTATTATTATTATTATTATTTTTTTACCAGAGCATGGCTCAACTCTGGTTTATGGTGGTGCAGGGGATAGAAGCTAGATTTGGGAGCCTCTGGCATGAGAATCTCTTTGCATGACCATTATGCTATCTACCCCTTCCTCCTTTTTTTCATATGGGTTTTCAAGTAACTAAATTCAGGCATTGTTAAATTCAAAATCCTTAAGTGCATTGTCCCAGAGGCATGCAGAAACAGATTACCTCCTCAATATCCTTAAGCAAGTAAGTAGCCTTCTCTCTTCTCCACCCTTGCCCAAAGGGTGTGTTTATTACAACACCCAAGAAGGTGGAGACTTTGAATGTGAGTTAACAGGAAGAGATCAGATGACCCACCTACCTCTGACTGTGACCTATGTATGACCTGGACACCTATCACTGAGAAAATGTCAAGGACTAAATCAGCTAATGCAGTATAGGAACTGGCCAGTCAGAGGCTGGGGGGTGGGGTGGACTAAGAACTTTTATAATCAGAAATCCCTTTGTTCAAGGCAAACTTACTTCCTGTCAATCCTGTACTTTTAAGTTTTGTGCTCAAACATTTTTTTTTTCTTCCTCAGCATGTGTGTGTTCCACCAGGTGCATCAGTACTGAGCCCTCCCAGGGCAAAGTTTTTAGAAGGGAGAAAGAAAAAAAAAACCCACCTTGTGGCAGCATTCTCCAATACTTTGGGGGACAGAATTGATAGGGCCCAGAATCTGGAACCTGGCTTGCTCACTTGACAAAGCAGGCACACCATCCAGGTATGCTATTTAGTCAGTCCTTAATCCTTTTTTTCCCTTTATCTCTTTTCTTTTCCAGACTAAGAAAATATCTCTTCTAGCCCATGTGGAAATTGGAGTCAGGCTCTTTTCTCATGTCCTGAGATCAAACCCACACACTTCCTTCAGCACATGCCTTTTAAAATAAATTTAAAGTCCTAGCCGAAATTTGGGGTGCTCTGAATTATTTCTCAGGGTGACTCAAGAACACCTCAAATTAGTTGGTTAGTTTACACCTTCCTGATAGAGCAAGAAGCTAGGTATCAAGTCGTGCTTTTCAATATTACCCCTCCCTGGGAAGTGTCTGCTATGGAGTTGTTCCTCTGATAAATTAGAATAGACTCACTCCAAAACGTATGAGATGTACCTGATCTCCCTTGCAAACAAGATGTCAGTATGCTGAGTAGTTTCTGTGGGTTTTGGAGAGAGTGGTACATAGGAGGATTAAATAAAAGCCTTTGGTTTAAGAAAGAACAGGGACTATCAAGCAGGACCACTGGGAATTTCATTTTTTAACCCCTATTTGAAAACAGAGGGGTTTATAGACCTTATTGGTAACCCTTTAAATGGAAGTCAAAAGGTTCAAACAGAAAAGGAAGTCTATGAAATATATACTAAAGGCAGAAACCACAGTGTGAGAAGGAAGTGATATGTGATTTGGGATAGATGCCTTTGACATGTTCATTGATCTCTGTGACTTGCAGAGTGCTGATAGCACTCTGGCCTCAGGGTGAGGCGCCTTGCCAGCTTCCAGATCAAAGGAGTGCCTAGGTGCTGAATCCCTGGCGCACTCCCAAGCAAAAGTGCCTGGAGCCACATTTGCTAATTACAGGTTGTGTTCTGCTGTTTCCAAACAGGGTGAAAGTGACAGAAGTTTAACTGTGAATAATTACACATTTGAATAAGTATGTGATTAGCACTATTTGTTGTGGTTGGGACTGGAGTGACGGGACAAGAATAGAGTGATTGCATTATTTACAGCTTAATTGTAGACAAGTAATTACTTATGTAAGCTGATGGTGTGGGGGTCAGAGAGGACCTGCAGAAGAATGTAGATGATCTAAAATTTAGCTTCTCAAACCAGTCACCTCACCCTTCTGCCCTCTCTGAGTTCCATAAAGAGAATCAACTGTGCATTTCTTGAATGAAATGCATTGGAATGTTAAATGTCTTGTTCAGTCTAAGCAAAGGGAACAGCAGAGACATTTAAGCTCTCAGCTTTGGAAGTAATAAATCACAAATGCCACCTAGTGGTTCTTACTATCCAGTGGCTGCATTATCTGAACCTTACAGCCATAGCCCAGTGTAGGTGAGGGTTTTTTCTAGTGGAGGAGAGGGTGTTCCTCTTAAGGAAACTGAGTTGAACAAAGCGGGATTCATATCCATCACACTCCCCAGGGGTTTCTTCCCCTGATTCTTGTCTGCCTCTGCTTCATTCAACTTGATCATGGTTTCAAATGTAACCCCATCCTACTCCATTCTAACATATACTCTAGAAGTAGAGTGGAAATTTGACTGCAAATGTCCAGCTTTTTTATTCTCTCCAAGTCACTGAAATAATAAAAAGTCAACAGTTTATGGTTTGTTTGTTTGATTGTTGTTGTTGTTTTAACTTTGGAGTGGTGTCATGAATGTGTTCTCTTGTCTGCCACTTCTCAATCACCAAGTGGCTGACTGTTGCCTTCGCAATGACTCTGCTTGTTTCATGGGTTCATGTCTAGATTTAACGGGATCATACTGCTTCAAACTCTCCCAGAAATAATGCCCATTTGATAAATGCATTAAAAGGAGGAGTGGCAGGAATGTTTTGTTGTTGCTGTTGTTGGTTAGCCTGATTTTTTTTTTCTTATACTTCCTCCCCCAGCTGCTGCTTTGATTTCATTAAACAATAAATAGAAATATCAATTTTTCTTAACAGTTTAGCACTGTACAAATAAAAATCATTGAGTAGAGCCCCAAGGATATTGCTGTAAACCCAACAGTACAAACTGAGAAACAAGTAGCTTTCCCCTGTGACTTTGTGCAAATGCTACCTTTCCCAATTCCACGCAGGTACCTTGGGACCCTCTCTTTCTCAGCCAGGAAGAATGTCATGGTGCTACTCTTAATTAATACTGGGGTGCTGTTTGTAAGAAGTGTACACTTTCCATTTAACAAAGGCCAATCACATTTATTTATTTATTTGTTTTTTTATTTATTTAAATAAGAGCACTGCTCAGCTTTGGCTTCTTGAGGCCCTGGGACCTGTGAGCCTTAGGTAGGTATTAAAGTTTTTTGTCGTTGTTGTTTATTTTGCATACCTACTATACTATCTCCCCAGCTTCACTTAACAAAGTTGCCATCTCATGTAGTTAAATTCAGCTTGTGTTAGGATTCCAGGTATATGTAATTTTATGTATAACTTCTTATTTGGGTTTAATTTCTCTTTGTTCTCACTACTCTCAGGAAAATATGCATGCTATTTCTTTCTTTTTTTTTCCTTTTTCTTTTTTCTTACATTTATTTATGTATTGGATAGAGACAGCCAGAAATCTAGAGGGAAGGAGAGATAGAGAGCGAGAGAGACAGAGAGACACCTGAGCTTCACACCTGTGAAGTCTCCCGCCTGCAAATGGGGACCAGGGGCTCGAACCTGGGACCCTGTGCACTGTAAGGTGTGTGCTTAACCAGGTGTGCCCCCACCTGGCCCCATGCTGTTTCTTTTATGGGGCGTTCTGTCACAGGTGATCTACCCCACCCAGGGTCATCTCTTTTAGTCTCTGGATTGCCTTCACACTCTTTTAGTCTCCTGTTGTCTAGCTAGATCACCTAGTATCTACAAAGACACCACCTGTGGGTATGTTAGCCTTTGTTAATGTATTAAGCTTCTTTATTTTTCACCGTTTCTGACACTTTAACATCTGGGATCTTGCTGACCCTCGGGTCAGGTCTGAGAGATAGTAAACAACTCACCTCCTAGAAGACTTTGCATGCAAGCAGACCAAAGCAGGGTCCACATGCCCACCAGCTTACCTGTGGGCTCTCACACTGGCCAAATCCCAGACAACTAGACACAACCCAGAACCCTCTGAAATTATTCAACTTTACCCTGCCCCACCTATCCATTCCAGGAAAACCCACCATAAAAGCTCAGACCTCTGCTTTGACTCCCTCTGCCTCCTGACTGACTCTGGTGTGTCCTCTGTAAACCTGTTACGTAGGTCCTGACCTTTCTTCAGAGGGAATATGAGCGACAAAGTATTTTTCTTTTCTTTTTTTCCTTCCTTCCTTCCTTCTCCGCTCTCTATCTCCCTCCCTTCTTCCTCCCTCCTTCTTCCTTCCCTCCCTCCTCCCTCCTTCTTGCCTCCCTCCCTTCCTCCCTTCCTCCCTCCCTTCCTTCCTTCCTTCCTTCCTTCCTTCCTTCCTTCCTTCCTTCCCCTCCTCCTGCATTTTTTTTCCCTCTATCAGATTATCACTGGGACTTAGTGCCTACACCACAACTCCATTGCTCCTGGTAGACTTTTCTTTTCTTTCTCTTTAACAATTAAATTAATTAATTTCATTTTTTAAACTTTATTTTATTTGATAGGACATCGAGAAATTTAGAGGAAAGAGGGAGAGAGGAAGGGAGAGAGACAGAGAGACACCCGCAGACCTACTTCACCATTTGTGAAGATTTCCCCCTGCAAGTAGGGACTGGAGGGTTGAACCCAGATCTTTGCCCACTGTGATATGAACACGTGACCAGGCGCACCACCACCTAGTTCCTGTCCTTTCTTTCTTTTTCTCTTTCTTTCTCCCTTCCTTCCTTCCTTCCTACTTCCTTCCTTCCTTGCTTTCTCTCTCTCTTTCTCTCTTTCTTTCTATTTATAGAAAGGATGAGAGACAGTGCTCCACTACTTGTGAAACTTCCCCTTTGTGACTGGGTGCCCCACTGCCTGGCCCCAACAAAGCTTTCCTTTCTTTTCTTTTCTTTTTTTTTTTCTTCCTTTCTCTCTCTCTCTCTTTTTTTTTCCTCCAGGATTATTGCTGGGCTCGGTGCCTGCACCATGAATCCACCGCTCCTGGAGGCCATTTTTCCCCCCTTTTGTTGCCCTTGTTGTTGTAGCCTCCTTGTGGTTATTATTATTGCCCTTGTTGACGCTATTCGTTGTTGGATAGGACAGAGAGAAACGGAGAGAGGAGGGGAAGACAGAGAGGGGGAGAGAAAGATAGACACCTGCAGACCTGCTTCACCGCCTGTGAAGCGACTCCCCTGCAGTTGGGGAGCCGGGGACTCGAACCGGGATCCTTACGCCAGTCCTTGCGCCTTGCGCCACATACCCTTAACCCACTGCGCCACCACCCGACCCCCTTTCTCTCTATTTTAAGATTTACTTATTTGTTTATGAGAGAGAAGGAGGAAGGAGGAGGAAGACAAGGATGAGAACGAGGAGCAATAGGGAGAATCAGAGCATCACTCTGGCACATGCAATGCTGGAGATCCAACTTGAGACATAATACCAAAAATTAAAAAAAAAAAAAAAAAGAAAGAAAGAAAAACATACTCATCTCAGTAAGAAAGCCTGGCTTATTGGCAAGCCAGTTGTGCTGAGCTGCCCCAAGACCACTTATATTTGGTTGTTTTCATCACTCACAGACCCCACTCTGCACTTAGGAACAACTGGTTGACCTTCCACAGACAAAACTAAGTCTATTACTAATTAAGAAATAGCCCTTCTGGTACTGTTCTAATCCACTTTACCATTTTGGTTTTAATGTATGTAATGTTGATTTTGATGTATGTAAAATGATAGCATGGCTACATATTTAGCAAAACAGAGACTACAACAAAGGGTAAACATGGAAACATTAGTATAAAGTGGGACGGTCATTGAGAGTCACCTTGAATTTTGTCCCAAACTGAGAACTGAGTGAGTTTGAAAAAGAAATATTTCCTTTTCTTTCCTCTCTCTCTTCCTTTCCTTCTTTCTTTTTTCTTTTCTTTTCTTTCTTTCTTTCTTTTTTTTGCAGCCAGGGTTATCACTTGGTACCTATAGGACTCCACCATTCCCAGAGACCATTTTCCTCCCTCCTTCCCTCCCTCCCTCCCTTCCTTCATTCCTTCCTTCCTTCTGTCCTTTCTTCTTTCCTTCCTTCCTTCCTTCCTTCCTTCCTTCCTTCCTTCCTTCCTTCTTTCTTTCCTTCCTTCCTTCTGTCCTTCCTCTCTTCCTTCTGTCCTTCCTTCTTTCCTTTCTTCCTTCTGTCCTTCCTTCTTTCTCTTCTTTTTCTATGATAGCGGGTGAGACACAGAGAAAGACAGAGAGACACAGAGAAGGAGAGACACATGCAGCATCACTACTTGTGAAACTCTCCCCTTGCAGGTGGGGATCAGGGCCTTGAACCTGGGTCCTTCATGAGTGGTAACTATGAACACAACAGGGTGAGTCACCAACTAGTCCCCTTGTGAAGCAATATAAATTGAAAAGCTGCAATAGATTATCTCTTCAGAATCATCCTTGGAAGGTACAAAAAGAGCACACTTAGAAAGCTTTCCTTCCAGGCAGAGGGTAGGTAGATAGTAGCATAATGGTTATGCAGAGACTCTCATGCCTGAGGCTCCAACATCCCAGGTTCAATTCCCCCCCACACACACCACCATAAGTCAGAACTGAACAGTGTTCTGGTAAAACAACAACAACAACAACAACAACAAAAACTTTTCTTCCTGAGATATGCTGCTGTGGGGATAATTCCAAACAAGTAATATATACATTCCTGCCTGGAACAGTTTCTAAGATGCCCTTTGTTTTGTAAATACTAATATCTTCTGTGTACTAATGTTTATAACCTATACACCATTAATTCTATTCCTTGCACTTCTTGCAAGTCTGATAGATGCTTAGGCCCCAGGAGTAACCAGCAGAAAGAAAGTTTACATCTAATTGAATAGCATTGCTGGATCCCAAGGACCCATCCCAATGCAAGGTGTGTTCAATAATCCCTTTACCACAGGGAGCTCATTTCTAACTTTTTTATTATTATTATTATCTTACATAGGATAAGCAATAAGCAACAGTGCTACTCATGTAAGGGCTGGTTCAATTCATTCCTTCCAAAGAAGTTAGTGAGCAGCCCTTCTGATCATTTCTTTCTTCCCAGATCTTCTCCACTCATTCTTTTCTCTTTGATATAAACACTGGCTCTTTTTTCATGTTGCCACGGGTAAGAAATTTTATTCTTACCAGACTGTTTTCCCCTCAGAACTTGTTTTCTAAGACCACAGAGAAGGTGCACTTGTACTGAAAGTTAATGCATTGAATGCTGCTGGACAGTTGCATAACATAGTCATTGCCACAGATCAAGGACATTTCATCAGATAAAGGACATTTTTCTTTTCTCTTCTTTGCTATCTCAGCTATTCCAAATACTGGGGAAATCAGCTTTACCTCCTAAATGAACTCTGTCCTTTGTGCTTTTAAATTAATAAGCAATACCTATTTGAGGGGAGAAGGGGATGGTGACGAGAGGATTTGGGTTGTCTTTTGCTTTCATTTCATATTCAGGAGTGTAAGATGTTCTAGCCCTCATCACTTGAGCAGCCAGCCATTAAACATACCAATCAGAAGAAAATGCTGAATTAATGGTGACTGCAATGGCATAAGCTATGTTTAATCATTTACTTTAAATCTCTTTAAGACGATAATACCCCAGCCTATAAGAGAATCAATACGTTGCATTAAAACAGGATTTGATGTCACATAATACATTATTTAAAAGTACAATGGAAAAGATTCGCTCAAGAACAATTCAGCTCTGAATAGACATGAAGAGTGGTTGAGTGATTTCCAGTCTCCCATGTTTTAAAGAAGAAACACTTCTTTGTTTCTTTTTCTGGATGGTGCTTCTCCGAGGATCTTCTATTCTTCAAAAGTGATAAATTATGTGAGGCCACTGAGCTTATTCTGCTTTTAGGTTAGTTTTTAGGAAGTCATAATATTAACTAGGAGGCAGGATGGTGATGTCATACTCCCTGTCCTAGTGATACAGAAATGTCATGAGGTGCCAGGCCAAAGCAACAAGTGAATGTCCCAGGGTACTTGTTGATGGGAATTATCACTCTTTCTTACTCATTTTCTGCCTCCAGGAAAAGCAGCAGTGTCTCTGGCTTGGAACCAGGCTAAGGAGCTGCAGCAGTTTAGGAGAGGATGAAAGAAAGGAGAGTGGAGAACAGGCCACTTCTCCAAGAACATTTAGGTAGTGAGTCAAAATGGCTCTGCACCAAGCAAATTGGCGAGGCAGCTGAGCTCATCGGGGGAGTTTCTAAGGCATGCGTCCTCCAAGATCCCTCGGTACTTCTCTGCTATTGCCAAGTATATGGGTTTAGTAAAAAGAGGACTTTACTAGGATTTAGACTTGGCCACTAATTTGCTGACTTTAAGGCATCAGATCTTTTTAAATTTTATACAAAGCCATTTCCTATCCCACAAGGACTTCCTGGTGTTAGTGAATCAACGACTCGGATGTGATTTGAGCGCCTTGGCAAGGTTTGAATATCCCAAGGTGTTACTGTGGATGCAAGATTTCCTGACTCCAGTTGGTTCAACAACAGTTATATCTACTGCCAATCTCTGAGATAGAACAGGTAGAAAATTGGGATTTCCTTTGTTTAACCACCCCATGACCCAAGGCAGTCTGGCACAGAGTGGTTTTGTGGTTGGATGAGCATCTGTTCTTATTTACAAGGCTGCTGCAGAGCACTGCCATGCTCATTCCCGACCTCCTGGGACTTCTGTGAGGTTTATCATGATTATTTCAGTCATGCACCAGAGAAGACAAGGACTTTGGAAGTATAAAATGTATTTAGTGTTTGTTGGTGATTAACTGTGTTTTCCATTTGCCACTTGGCTGTGCTTAAGAGGTGAAAGGCATTTTTATTTTTAATTCCATGTTGTTTACTTCATAGGCACACAGGAAGCTTGTATATTGGATTGATAGCAACACACCTTCATTGCATTTTTCAGCGTGTTGTCATAATCTTTATATCTCATTGTTCATCTCTTTTCTTCTGCCCTTCCCTGTGTTATTTTGACAAACAGGTTATTTCTACACGTATATGACATTGTTCCATTGAATGATCCATGATCAAACAGTAAACTATTTATTTTCTTTTGCGCCCCCCCCCTGGGTTATTGCTGGGGCTTGGTGCCTGCACCACGAATCCACTGCTCCTGGAGGCTATTTTTTCCTTTCTGTTTTATTGTTGTTGTGATTATTATTATTGTTGTTGTTGTTGTTGGATAGGACAGAGAGAAATGGAGAGAGGAGGGGAAGACAGAGAGGGGGAGAGAAAGACACCTGCAGACCTCTTTCACAGCTCGTCAAAGACCCCCCTGCAGGTGGGGAGCCGAGGGCTTGAAACAGGATCCTTAGGCTGATCCTTGAGCTTTGCATCATGTGTGCTTAACCTGCTACACTACTGCCCAGCCACCTCTTTTCATTTTTTTTAAATTGCCACCAAGGTTATTCCTGCATTGCACATCCACTACTCCTGGTGGAGTTTTAAATTTCTGAATAGAGACAAATTGAGAAGGGAAGGGATCTGGGGGGAGGAGAAAAGAGAGACAACTGCAGCACTGTTTCAATACTTGTGAAACTTCTTCTCTGCAGGTGGGTTCCAGGGGCATGAACTGGGGGCCTTGTGCATAGTAATGTATGTACCACCTTCTGGCCACAAAGAGTAAACCCTTTTAAAACTACAAAGTCTCCTTTCTCCTAATCTTGGTTCTTGGAATTAAATTGCAGTCATCTGATACTATTAATGACCGGGGCTTCTTCTGTGCAGTTTCACCACTGCAGGCAGTTTTTTTTCATCCAGAGAGACAGGAAGATGGAGCACTGGGGATTCTTCAGCACCTCCCTTGTGGTGCAGGGGCTCAAGTCTGGGCTGTACACATGGCAAGACATGGACTCAATCCAACGAGCTATTCCTTTGCCACCTGTGTTTTTATAATATAATATAATATAATATAATATAATATAATATAATATAATATAATATAATATAATATAATATAATATAATATAATATAATATAATATAATATAATATAATACAACATAACATAATATAATATAATACAACACAACACAACACAACATAATATAACACAACACAACACAATACAACATAATATATAATATAATATAATATAATATAATATAATGAGATTTTCACATTAGACTGAGCGATCACATCATTTTGTATGTGTGCTGCTGAAGTGAACACTTGATCATCATCTTGGAACATGTAGTACTGAGGACCGAACCTGAAATCTTAGGCACCCATGTCTGGTTCTCTACCAGTTGAGACTTCTTAGTCACACCCTATATAGTATAGTTTTTAAGTTTCTAAATATTTGTGTTGACATCTATTACCAAGCCTCAGGCATGAAGGCCTGTTACATAAACTATTTTGCTACCTCCCCAGCAAAATGTCTTTTCATTCTCCTCCGTGCAGTGACTTTCTTAAAGTACAAATAATGTTCAAAAAAAAAAAAAGCAAAGTGACTGGAAAGTCATCCTACAAAAAGAAAAAAAATTGGTTTAATGTAAACACTTAAAAGAGTATGGCCATTGTTAGGGCAGGGGTAGATAGCATAATGGTTATGCAAATAGACTGTCAAGCTTGAAGTTCCAAAGTCCCACCAGGTTTAGTCCTCTGCATCACCATAAGCCAGAGCTGATCAGTGGTCTGGCAAGAAAGAAAGAAAGAAAGAAAGAAAGAAAGAAAGAAAGAAAGAAAGAAAGAAAGAAAGAAAGAAAGAAAAAAAGGAAGAAAGGAAGAAAGAAAGAAAGAAAGGTGGCTATTTTAAAAGTGCAAATATGGGGTCAGGTGGTGCCTTCCATCTCAGTTCCTCTCTGTCTCTGTTCAATTAATGAATAAATAAATGAAATATATGTTTTTTAAGTTTAAAGTGAAAATACTTAAGTAGAGCTAGGAGCACAGGAAGAATGATAGGACAACCTAGGAGATGGCACAGTGGGTAAGGCATTGGACTTTTAAGCATGAGGTCCTAAGTTTGATTCCTACTATCACCATGTCAGAGTGGTGTTCTGGCTCTTGCTTCACGTTCTCTTCATGTTCAAGGCCCGACACCACATGGAGACTAGAGGATGGCACTAGGAGAGCTCCATAGAAAAGTGAGGTGGTAGGGGGCCAGGCGGTAGCACAGCTGGTTAAGTGCATATGGTGCAAAGCGTATGGATCCCGGTTAAAGTCCCAGGCTTCCTATCTGCAGGGGGGTCACTTCACAAGCGGCAGCGGTGAAGCAGGTCTGCAGGTGTCTATCTTTCTCGTCCCCTCTCTGTCTTCCCCTTCTCTCTCGATTTTTCTCTGTCCTATGTAACAACAACGACAGCAATAACAACAACGATAAACCACAAGGGCAACAAAAGGGAAAAAATAACCTCCAAGAACTGTGGATTCGTAGTGCAGGTACTGGAGCTCTAGCAATAACCCTGGAGGCAAAAAAAAAAAAAAAAAAAAAAGAAAGAAAGAAAGAAAGAAAGTGTGGTGGTGCTGATGTCTCTTCCTCGCTCTGTGTCTGGCTTCTTTTCCTTTCTACCTCTCTCTACATATAAAATGAAATATTGGGCCTAAGAAACAGGTGAGTGAAAACACAGATGCATAAGGCCTGGTAGAAAAAAAAAAAGTAATATTTATTTATTTATTTAAATATTTATTTATTCCCTTTTGTTACCCTTGTTTTTATTTATTTATTTAAATTTTTTTTTGAGAGAGATGCAGAGAGAGTGACACACAGAGAGAGAAACACCAGAGCACTGCTCAGCTCTGGCTTATGGTGGTGCGGGGGGATTGAACCTGGGACTTAGGAGCCTCAGGCATGAGAGTCTGTTTGCATAACCATTATGCTATCTCCCCTGCCCCCACCCTTGTTGTTTTATTGTTGTTGTAGTTATTGTTGTTCTTGTTATTGATGATCTTGTTGTTAGATAGGACAGAGAGAAATGGAGAGAGATGGAGAAGACAGGGGGAGAGAAAGACAGACACCTGCAGATCTGCTTCACCGCCTGTGAAGCGACTCCCCTGCAGGTGGGGAGCTGGGGGCTTGAACCGGGATTCTTAGGCTGTTTCTTGCACTTTGTCCCACTGTGCTACCGCCCGACACGCTTATTTATTTTTTTGCCACCTGGGTCAGCGTCCACACTGCTACAGTATTATTGGTGGTCAGTGTTTTTTTTTTTTCCCTTTTTTGTAGAGGGTGAGCAAATTAAATAGCAAGGAAGAAGACAGAAAGACAGAAAAAGAGACATCTGCAGCACTGCTCCATCACCTGTGAGGTCCTTTCCTTTCTCTCCTACCAAGCATTGTTCCACCATGTAAGATGTACCTCCACCAGGTGAGGACCAGAGGGCCAGCCCTGGCTCATGGTAATGGTGTGTGGTCTTTCAGTTGAGCTACCACCTAACCCCAAAGACTTGAGTTTATTATCCCAATGGGGCTTTAAAGAAATAAATAAGAAAGAGCCAGGCGGTGGTGCACCTGGTTAAGCGCTTACAGTGCAGCGCTCAAGAACCTGAGTTCAAGGCCCCTGGTCCCCACCTGCAGGGGGAAAGCTTCACAAGTGGTGATGCAGGGCTGCAGGTGTCTCTCTCTCTCCATCTCTATTCAGTAATAAATAAATAAATAACAATAATAAAGAAAATATTCATATGTAACTTAGACAAAGCAGAGGTGGTCATCTAAGCTAAAATGTACTTTAGAATGTCCATAAAATAGAATATGGGAAGAAATTAGAGTGTACTATAAAAGGAAAGGTCTCACCCGAGTAATGAAGCTGAAGGGTTGTCATTCCACACATGAAGTCTCTGGACACAGTCTGAAGTGAAGCATGTTGAGGTGGCCATCGTTGCGTTGGTTAGGATGCAATATTATTTGATATGGATTGGGAGAGGCATACGGGAAAGTGGGCCCTATCCAAGGGTTCCAGGACTGGGGGAAGTAGGGGCTCTATAGTGGAGATGTGAGGTTCCTGCTGTCTTAGGGTTCAAAAAGACAATCGATAGTTAATGTTATCATCACATTATTTGGTAATTGGCTTAACTTTGAAAAGTCCTTTTGTTATGGTTTGCTGTACAGTACCCAGTATCTTGTATATAGCTGTGCTATTGGATGCTTCTGATCTACTTGGTCTAGGCTTTTGAGAGAGTCCGCATATCAAATACACAGCCTATGTATTAAAAAGATTCAGTTTGTGTTTTGAAAACTTTGAGACATACAATTGATTTTCCCCCTCTCATATTAATTAACTAGTGATTTATATGTCTACATTTTGCTAGGAGTGTACATAAACACCATTCCCACCACTTTCTAACAAAGTCCCCAAACCTAGATATACACCAGTTTCTGTGAGAGAGAGCTTATGTTCACACGTATCCATAAACTACTGCAAAATATATACCTGAAAGCAGAAGTACACTAGAGTTTGCAGTGAGTACCCCCCTAACACTTCCTCTCCACTATTCCAACCTTTGGGTCCATGATTGCTTAACAATTTGTTTGGCTTTGTATGTTAACTCTCTTTTCAATCACCAGGTTCCAGATGCCATCAGGATGCTGGCCAGGCTTCCCTGGATTGAAGACCCCACCAATGTGTCCTGGAGCTCAGCTTCCCCAGAGACACACCCTACTAGGGAAAGAGAGAGGCAGACTGGGAGTATGGACCGACCAGTCAACGCCCATGTTCAGCGGGGAAGCAATTACAGAAGCCAGACCTTCTACCTTCTGCAACCCACAATGACCCTGGGTCCATGCTCCCAGAGGGCTAGAGAATGGGAAAGCTATCAGGGGAGGGGGTGGGATATGGAGATTGGGTGGTGGGAATTGTGTGGAGTTGTACCCCTCCTACCCTCTGGTTTTGTTAATTAATCCTTTCTTAAATAAAAAAATTTAAAAAAAAAAGAATATGGGAAGATGGCTGGAGGTCCCAATAAACTGTAGCCAAGAAGAAAGTGTTCACTCAGCATTTCATGAACTTTTCTCTGTACCCATGTTAAAATAGGCTCTCTATCTAATCTTGGCAAATGAAATCTATCTTCTTTTACTTTTAAGGTAAAGTAGTGAAAGCCCATGCATGAGCCTTTTAATATATATACTTTATTTATTGACAGGAGATAAAGATGAAGAAAAAGAACCAGAGCAGTGCTCTGGCAGAAAGAACTCAAGACCTCACCCTTCTCAGTTCAGTATCCTACTCACTGGGCTGCCACCTCTTAGGCCCACTGGAGTCTTTTTCTCTTCTGTTACTCGGGCAATCAGGGCCATTGGAATCAAGACTGTAGATGAAGGTAGAATTCTCTCAGTTTGTGTAATGACATGAAATAGAGCTTTGTGTAGACTAATCTGAGTGGGAAATAAAATGTATTCAACTTCTGAGATTCTTATGTCTGCGTACTAATGCAGCCCAATCTATGTAAATACAGGGAGGACTTAGAAAATTTAAAGCAATGTCTTCTGAAAATGAGACAATAGTACGGCAGATACGTTGATACGGTCTTTGTTCAGGGACATTTAGAACTGAATTCACCAAGAGAGTACTACTGAAAGACAATTCTCTATGGATCACTCATATGTCTGTATGGCTTATTAGCAGAAGAACTGACTGGCCCTTTCTTTACTGTCTTCAAGGATGTTTATATAGTGAACATCCTTGTAAAAGTAGGAATGGCATCTTCTGTCAAGTAAAGGGGAGGGTTACTAACAGTCTTGGAAGATACTCCGGAGCAATGGATAGGCATTGTCACACTTTATCTAAAATAAGAAATTCAGGCTTCCCACCTGCTAAGTTCCTCTTCTAGAATGAAGTCCACTGTGTGGGAAGGAGTTGCCTGGTCTTTTGCATGTTGTCCTGTGGAAATGGGGACTTTGGAGATGAGTCAAAAAAAAAAAAACACTGTTACTCTAACTATTGCTATTTAGGTGAGTGATTAAATCTTTGTTCCTGACTCAAGATTTTCATATTTCTTGCCAGCACCCATGAAACTATGACAGAATATCTTGCTAACTTGTAGTTCAGATAAAATCTCAGATTTTGAAGCCAGGTGGTAGTGCACCTGGTTGAGTGCATATGCTACAATGCACAAAGACCCAGGTTTGAGCCCCTAGTCCCCACCTGCAGGGGGAAAGCTTTGCAAGCAGTAAAGCAGTGCTGCAGGTATCTCTCTCTGTCTCTCTTCCTCTCTGTCTCCCCTTTCCTCTTGATTTCTGACTATCTATTCAATAAAGATAATAAAAAATTAATAAAAAATAAACCTCAGATCTTTTGCAGTTCCTGACAAATACTTGGGAAATCAAGTTGAATTTGCGATCCTGACTTTACCTAATGGCACTTAGTTACATGGTACCTTCCTGAGATCATGGATAAGGGGAAGAATTCTCAGGGACTTGGAGTTGCTGAGAGCTTCTTCAGAATACTAAAAAAATTATTCCCAGAGTTTATTTTGTAAAAAAAAAAATTATTCATATATTTTTTTTACTTTTGGATAGAGACAGAGAAAAATTGAGATGGAAGGGGAAGAAGGACAAGGAGAGAGACCTCTGTAGCACTGCTTCATTCCTCATAAAGGGCCAGGGGCCAGCCCCGGCCACAGTTATTTATGTCCCAGAAGGAAATATGGAGTGGGTGGAAAGAATGAAGCGAGAGACACATCAGCTGCTTTAGGTGCAGGAGAGAAGTGTCTCTAGCCTCTGTCTGCAGAGCTTTATTTTTAAACAATTTTTACCCAGGTATAGTTGCCATCACGTAAGATTGTTTTCATTAACGTCAAGGATACAGATGACATCATGCACGACTGTTTTTATTAACATCAAGAATAATCTTAAACAACATCAGTATTATTATAGGTATGTTTTCCTTAGAAAGCTCCCTAGATCTGGGGCATCCTAATCTTCCCTTGAAAGTTCCCTTGGTCTGGAGTAGCCTAAATCTTCCCTTGAAAGTTCCCTTGAAATGACCGTCTATGTTTTGACCATCTCTCTGTTCTGTATGAATAAACATTTCTCCCTGGAACTAAATCTAATAGCTTTTCTTCTTAACCCATTCTTGACTGGGTCTAAACCAAGTCTTTTGTAATATCTAGTAAGCTGTAAGCTGTCTACCTAAAGTAATCTTCTGCTGTAAAGTAAGCACACACCATGGGGGCTCTCTTCTGGTTAACCTTTGCATGTATGAAAGTTCACTGACTTCTACCCATTAGCTCTTACATTAGATATTTAACTACACTACCTCTTTATTTATTATAGATACCTGTAAGTGGAAGCAGGGAGTCTGTGGGTAAGAGTAAGTAATAAGGCCTCTCTATATTTAGATGGAGACCACAGTCTGCCACTCATGCTACAAGCCACCCATAGTTCTGGCTTTTGGTCTGAGTCCAGTTAATAAGAGAAGCTGTAGTGGTGACAAGTACCTCTTTTTCTGAAAGCCTTTTAATGGGTACAGCAGCTTTTGCTCTCAGCCATTTTTAGTCTTGTCACACTCACTGCCATAATTGTTGTCACTGTGTACTACCCCTGGGGCTCTCTTTTTTATAGTCCCCAGGTGTATTTGTGTATTTTCAATATAGTCAATAAGTCCTCAAATTATCACTGTAAGGAGAAATAGCTTCAGTTTACTCTTAGGACTTCCCACTTTGCAGTTAGTCCTAGCCTGTTGGGGACTGCCATACAGCAGACTTAACTTTGCCTCTGCCATGGTCCTTATGTAATATTTGTGTATTTTTAATATAGCCAATAAGTTTTCAAATTATCACTGTAATTGGAAACAAGAGGATGAACAGCTTCAGTTTAGTCGAGGACTTTCCACTTTGCAGTCAGTCCTAGCCTTGCAGTCAGTCCTAGCCTACTGAAGACTGTGCTATTCAGCAGGCCTGTCTCCACCAATGAAGCTTCCCCTTTGCAGGTTAAGATCGAAGGCTTGAAACTGGGCCCTTGACCCCTGTTAACATGTGTAGTTCTTGGGGTGCTACCAACAGGTCTTTATCCTAGATTTTCTTAACTCAGGTAGGAACCTGTCTTTCATAAAAAGGCTATAGTATTGGGATAGAATGCTTAAGGTTAGTTCAAGTACAAAGTACACTTACAGTACTGTGAATCCTAGGCCGGATACTATTTTCAGGTTGCTCACAGGGGTAAATAATGAGAAGCTACACAAAGGAGAAATTCACTGTAGAAAAACATTTGGGAGAGAGTGGGAGGGTAGTGACATATCTAGTTAAGTGCACAGAGTAATATGTACAAAGATCCAGGTTCGAGCTCCTGCTTCCCACCTGCAAGGGGTGGCTGCTTCACAAAAGGTGAAGCAGGTCTACAGTCGTCTCTCTTTCTCTCTAATCTCCCCCTCTCCTCCCAAAATTTCTCTGTTGTAACTAATAAAATAGAAAAAAAATGGCATTGTCACATGCAACGACATGAAAATATTCTTAACATCTAACCAGTCCACTTCCAGTTCTATTCTCTGCAGAAAAAAAACAAAAAAAAAATTTTTTTTCACCAGGATTATTGCTGAGGCATGGTGGTAGCACACATACCCACCACTCTCAGCTTCCATTTTCCTTTTTTTTTTTCTTTTCCTTTTTTTATTTGAACAGTGAATTATGTTTGCCACTTGTACAATAGAATTCAAGCCTGGCCCACAACTCCTTGAAAGCAATTTCAGTGCTTTGGCTCCTCTCTTTTGTTCCTTCTTTGCTCCCTTCCTCTGTCTGAAAAAAGTCAACACACAGCAGTAAATCCTTGGAGACTACAATAAATAAATAAATATAAAAATAATATTCACATTAGCACTTTCTGTTATAGTAAAATATTGGAAAGAGGGCTGGGTGGGTGGTGGTGCACCCAACTGAGTGCACACATTCCCACGTGCAAGGACCTGGGTCCAAGTCCCTGATCTTCCTCCTCACTGCAGGAAGGATGCTTCCATCTCTCCTCTCAATTTTTCTCTATCCTACCAAATAAGACAGAAAAAATAAATAGGAGAAAAGGGCTACAGAGAGCTAGGGATTCTTAGTGATGGCACCAAGCCCCACTGATAACCCTGGTGACAATTAAAAAAAAAATGGAAACAACAAAATGACAACTGACAAAAGTAAATGATATTAGAAGCTATATTAGCTTTCCAATCGAATATCATTCTGCAAATATTATAGATTGACAGAGGAATTTTCATTAATTATTATTATTTTTTCTTATCACTCGTCAGCTATTGCTTATGGCGGCATGGAGGATTGAACCTGGGGCTTTGGAGCCTCACCCATGAAAGTCTTTTACATTGCCATTATGCCTTCTTCCCTAGCCATGAAATTTATACCATTAGGAATATATATATGAAAGTGGTCGGGAGTCAGGCTGTAGCGCAGCGGGTTAAGCGCAGGTGGCGCAAAGCACAAGGACCGGCATAAGGATCCCGGTTTGAACCCCGGCTCCCCATCTGCAGGGGAGTTGCTTCACAGGCGGTGAAGCAGGTCTGCAGGTGTCTATCTTTCTCTCCTCCTCTCTGTCTTCCCCTCCTCGCTCCATTTCTTTCTGTCCTATCCAACCACGACAACAACAATAGTAACTACAACAATAAAACAACAAGGGCAACAAAAGGGAATAAATAAATAAAATAAATATTTAAAAAAAAAAAGAAAGTGGTGGAGAGATAGCATAGTGGTTATGCAAAAGGACTTTCATGCCTAACTTCAGAGTCTCAATTCCCAGCACCATCATTTGCCAGAATTGAGCAGTGGTCAAATAAGATAAAATAAAAGGAATTATATTTATTGATTCCAGGGTTATTACTGGGGCTCTGTGCCTGCACTACGAATCCATTGCTCCTGTGGTCATCTTTTTGATTTTTTGGCTAGGACAGAGAGAAATTGAGAGGGGAGGGGAAGATAAAGAGGGAGAGAGAAAGATAGACACCTGCAGACCTGCTTCATTGCTTGTGAAGTGATCCCCATGCAGGTGAGTGGCAGGGGGCTCAAACCTGGATCCTTGCGAGGGTCCTTGTGCTTCATACTATGTGCATTTAACCCGGTGCATCACCGCCTGGCCCCTGAATATATACTTTTCATATAGCTCAAAACAAACAGGAGAAAATAACGCTGTTTAAGATGGTGTTTCAAAAACTACTTGACGACTGACTGGAGAAATGTATTTTTCACTGTGATCTGTGGACTGCTATGAGAAATATGTTCACAAATACACACTGTATTTCACATACTTAAAGAAGGAAACAAACAAAAATTTTAGAAACATTATTTACTCTTACCATCACCAGCGACTTGAACTTTGGTGTTTTCTTTTCATTCTATTCTGTATCATTCAAACCACAATTTGGTAGAATCCTTTAGTACAATTTCTTAGCTGTTACTTGAAGTTGCAGACCATCAATTTCAGAAATCTTATTAATATAGTAAAACTGTAAACAAAAGCAATGGAACAATAAACACAGAATACAAGTTAGTGATGAGTAGCAGAAACTAAGCTTGTATAGGGAGGAACCTGTAGTAATCGTGAGATTGATATATATATATATATATATATTTTTTTTTTTCCCCTACCAGGATTATCACAAAGACTCCATGCCTGCACGACTCCTTTCCCTGGTAGACTTTTTGGATTTTGCTTTTTAGATAGATGGTGAGAGAGTTAAAGAAAGGGAGGAACAGAGAAAGAGAGAGAGAGTAGGGAGATGAGGGAGAGGGAGAGGGAGAGGGGAAGGGAGAGGGAGGAGAAAGGAGGGAGGGAGAGAGAGGGAGGAAAAGAGAAATAAAGAGAGAGAGGAAAGCACTGCTTCACTCCTTGTGAAGCTTCCTCCTTGCATGGAGTTTCCATGTGGTGCCCAGGGGTTTGAACCTGAATCCACAAGTATGGCAATTTATATTCTACTGGGTGACTTACCTCCTGGGCCTTTGGTATTGCTCTAGTTTTAATTATAGTGTTGTGTTCATGAATATTTATTTCATTATTTTCCTTAATTACGTATTTGCACTGCATATATTATGTGCATACATTAATTATAAAATACTTTTTATAAATACAACGGGTAGAGGGAATTGGGAAAGGGAAAAGAAAATGAAAAGACGGGTTCTAGAGGGAGCCAAAGAACCCAGTATATTTGGTGCCTGGGATTCTTTAGATCTAGAAATCTACAAAGCTTTGTGAACTATGCAAACAGCTTTCTGTCCCTGAATGTATGAGGGTTAGAAGTGGACCAGAGATCATCTAGAGCTCAGTATTCCTTGTCAGCCCACTTCTCCCTGCAGTCAATGGGGATCTTTAGTGATTCATTAGATCTCAAGGAGAAAGAAGATTTGCCCTTCTTGGACAGAAGAGCAACAGACCAGGTAAACTATAAGAATCTCTAAAGAGAAAGAACCGCAACTAATGATGTATGTTTCTCCCTTCCAGCCTAGACCTTACAGAGAAAAGGAATTTATATTTCAAAAGAATCACACTTCACTAAGACTATACAAACATGAAAAGGGGGGACCAGGTGGTGGCGCACCTACTTGAGCACACATGTGACAATGTCAAAGGACATGGGTTCGAGTCCCTAGCCCCACCTGCAGTGGGAAAGCTTTGCGAGGAGTGGTGAAGCAGTGATGAAGATGTCTGTCTCTCTCCCTCTTTTTTCTTTCTTTTTTTCTTTCTTTTTTTTTTTTGGCCTACAGGTCATTGATGGGGCTTGGTGCCTGCACTACGAATCCACTGCTCCTGGAGGCCATTTTTCCCATTTTGTTGCCTTTGTTGCAACTCCCTGAATCAAATTCTTTATAACTGCATGCTTCTGAAGCTCTACATGGTTCGGACTTGTCTACTTTCCAATGATGTATTTCTTAAATTATCGCTTTCATTTATATTTTAATTTTTTATTAATGTTACAAGATCATAAGACTACAGTGTACGGTTCCACACCACCAAAGTTCTGCATCCCCATTCTCCTACCTCTGAAAGATAACCACCATGGTTTTCACAAATTTTAGAAGTAGTTTGCTGGCTTCTGTTTTTTTTTTTGCCCCCCAAGTTCATGTCTATTCAATTTCTAGATTCCACATATGAGTGAAACCATCCCCATCAGTAGTCGTCTCTCGATTTTTTACTTATTTCATTAAGCATAATTACTCCCAGTTCTATCCATTTTGGTCATCTACCTTTTAATGGTATAATTGTGATGAAAGTCTTTGTGTACAACAATTATTTGGGGGAAGAAGACATTGGAACATCAGAGAAAATATCAATACATGTATTCTGTGTTGCCCTATATATTTCTTTTTATATATTTTTATTTCAAGGATTTATGTATTTGTTAATGAGAGAAAGAAAGAACAGGCCCTTGCTATTCTCTCCTCCTTCCCCACCCTCTTGTATCCCTGCTTTCTCTCAATAAATAATAATTGCTTGTCTCCCTAAAAACAAAAACAAAAACAAAAAAAAACCCATGAACACCAGGTTACATCTCTGGTGTATGTAGTGCTAGGAATTGGCCTCAAGATCTTATGTGTGCAAGTTTGGTTCTTTATGAGCTGTCCCACCTCCGATGTCATTCATATTTCAAATAGTTTCCATATCTTAGCTTATTGAATAGCAGGAATAACACTAGATGAAGCTAGAAGACTGCAATGTAATTTAATTAATCAATTCATTTAAAAGAATTTTAAAAAATTTATTTATTTTCCCTTTTTTTGCCCTTGTTTTCTATTGTTGTTGTAGTTATTGTTATTGATGTCATCATTGCTACACAGGACAGAGAGAAATGGAGAGAGGAGGGGAAGACAGGGAGGGGAAGAGAAAGATAGACACCTGCAGACCTGCTTCACGCCTGTGAAATGACCCCCCTGCAGGTGGGGAGTGGGGGCTCCAACCGGGATCCTTAAGCAGGTCCTTGTGCTTTGTGCCACGTGTGCTTAACCCGCTGCACTACCGCCTGACTCCCTAGGATTTTTAAATTTTTATTAGTGCTTTAATATTTCTTTACAAAATTACATGTCAACAGGTGTATAATTCCATCCCATTCCCACCACCAGAGTTCTGAATCTCCAATCCCTCTGTTGTAAGCTATGGTAGTTTTTCTAAGGTTGCAGATATGGGTATATATATTGCCTCCAGGGTTATTGCTGGGGCTTGGTACCAGCACTACGAATCCACTGCTCCTGGAGGCTATTTCCCCCCCCCCCCCCATTTTGTTGCCCTTCTTGTAGTTATTGATGTCATTGTTGGATAGGACAGAGAGAAATCGAAAGAGGAGTGGGAGAGAAAGCCAGACACCTGCAGACCTGCTTCACTGCTCTGCTCGTGAAGCAACACCCCCCGCCCCGCAGGTGGAGAGCCGAGGGGGGGGGCTCGAACCCGGGGTCTTGAACCTGGATCCTTAGGTGGGTCCTTGAGCTTGGCGCCCTGGCCATGTGCGCTTAACCCGCTGCGCTACCCCCCAGCCCCCGGTTGGCTAACTATTATTACTCCAACTATCTATATTTGTATATAATCCCCCCCCCCCCACACACACACTTAGGACCCCATTGTAATTTACTTATTACGGGCTCTACTAACCAACACAGTCACTTGGAACAGTTCACAGTATCTCTTTTTTTAAAAATCTGTGCCTGCTTTTACTCGCGTGGCTTCTCCCTGGGGGAAGCCAACCCAGTAAATTCTCTCCGTGTGGTTCTGATGCCACTGACAGGTTAGGTCACTCGTCGGTCCCACTGGGGAATCTCTGTGCGCCGGTGATCTCCTCGCGATATTCCCTGGGGGCGGGAAGTCAGCTTCGCTCCACTTGGAAAACCCAGGTGCCTGGCAGCCCAGATGGCGCCGGCGGACGGCTGCAACCTGGGATCCACTCGAGCTAGTCGGCTGCTCCGAACTTTCCACCCACGGGTGCCCACTGTTCCACAAAGCTGTTTCTTCCAGAAGTCCCAGCGGCAGCCTGAAGTTTGAAGAGGTTTGATAGTTTTGCTGTATTTTCTTGTGGTGAGAAGGAGAAAGGTTTGAAGTTGCATGCCACCCGCCGCTTTTTTTTTTACATTTAATTAATTGATTTTAGTTTCCCTTTTGTTGCCCATGTTTTTTTTTTTTTTATTATCGTTGTAGTTATTATTGTTGTTGTAATTGATGTCGTCGTCGTTGCATAGGACAGAGAGAAATGGAGAGAGGAGGGCGAGACAGAGAGGGGGAGAGAAAGACAGACACCTGCAGACCTGCTTCACCGCCTGTGAAGCGACGCCCCTGCAGCTGGGGAGCCGGGGGCTCGAACCGGGATCCTTAGGCCGGTCCCTGAGCTTCGTGTCACGTGCGCGTAACCTGCTGAGCTACTGCCGACTCCCCATTTTATTTATTTTAATGAGAGACATGGGAAGACACAAATGAGAGAGAGAGAGAGAGAGGCCAGAGCGCTACTAAGCTCTGGTTTACTGTGTCGTGGTGCTGGAGATTGAACCTAGGACCTCAGTATCAGGCATGTTTCTTTCTCTCTCTCTATTTTTTTTTTTTTTTGCCTCCGGGGTTGTTACTGGGGCTGGGTGCTGGCACTACCAAGTCACTGCCCGTGGCGGCCATTTTTTCCATTTTACTGGCTAGGACAGAGACAGATTGAGAGGAGAGGGAGATGGAAAGACAACTGCAGACCGGCTTCACCGCTTGTGAAGTGACCCCCAGCCCTGCAGGTGCGGAGCCGGGTCTCAAACCAGGATTCTTGAGCCGGAGCTTGTGCTTCCTACTGTGTGTGTGTGTGTGTGTGTGTCGGCGAATTTTAGGATGTCGACTATTAAAGTAATGATGCCTACTGAGACTGTTTTTTTCTTAATGAGCTTTTTAACTCTAAAAGTGAGGAGATGCAATCATGGTTTTCACTAAATGTAGACATGCTAAGTGGATGATACATTTACAGTGCAGATCGACATCTGTAGCTATTTTCCTACTTATGATACTAGTTGAAGTCTGGCTTAACTGGACCATCACTGACTGGCCCAACTCTGTTGTATTGAGGTAATCTGGATTGCTAGTGCTAGAGAGCATCTTCTATCAATGGCTATGTTGTTTAGTGATAAACCAATGATTCTTAAAAGGATAGAGTCTAAAATCTCGGTCTTGTTAACTTTCATTCATTTAACAATAGGAGTGCTTATAGACACAGGATAAGTCTTCCAGTGACTTAAAACTTTGAACATATTAAAAAATGTAGTATTAAAATGATATTTTAGTTGCACCTTTAAGGTAACATTTTAGTGTAGTTATACTGCTCTGATTATTCTCAGCTTTATGTCTCCCGAGCAGACAAGGGGTTTGCACTTCCTGGCTCCTTTGTGGCTGTAGGGCCCATGCAACTTGCTCTGGACAATGCATTGCAGAGAGAGAGATGATATATGTCACTTTGGGACAGAGTGTTTATTTGCTTATGTAAGTTTTGGCTCGGCTATCTGGCGCTGTAGTCAGTTATGTTTAGTATAGAAGCTATTTTGTCAGCCTGGGTGTCCAAATGATAATGATATGCAGAGTCTATGTAGTTTGAGCAAGAAACATGCCTTTGTTGTTGATTATGGAGTTGCTTGTTAATTCAGCATAATCAAGCCTGTCATTACTATAATACTTTCAATGGTTGTTTATACACTGGGAATACCACAACTCATCTGTAGTATGGTCATGGTAAACATTTCTGAATGATTCTGCACTCGTTCTTGTCAGCTCAAGTGTCTGCCTCACACACAGCCTTTGCATTATGACAGTCTTTATCAAGACATTTTTCTATTTGAATACAATTAGGGCATTTGTTTACGTGCAGCTTTGAAAATACTTGTCAGGAAAGGGACATATAGGAGAATTCTTAATGGAAAGCTAAAGGGAATGACATTTCTGGGACAGCTACTCTTTTCCTGATAATAACAAAAAGGAAGATATTGATAAGATTGGGACAGTGGTAATGGCAATATATTTCAGCTTGAGACTGGCCTTTTATTTGTATTGTACCCTGTCCCTTGGATACATTCAATAAACTCATAGAGTATTTGCTTTTCCATTTGTCAAATACAAAACAACAACAACAACAACAAAATCCTTGGAGACATACACAAAATAAAAATGTCAAAAGGAGACAATAAACCAAAGAATATTTATTTTCAAATGGTTAACCATTCAGTGAAAGAGAATTTAGGAAAGCAAATTGATCATAGAATTTTAGAGTTAGAAAGAATGTTAGACATCATCCAGGTCACTTTCCTGATTTCACAGATGAGGAAATTGAAGTCCCAAAAGGTTAACTGACTTGCTCAGAGTCCAGACAGTTATTTGATGAGAGAACTTGATTTAAATTGTTGCTACTTCTCTTATATCACACAATTTCAGGGTTTCATAAAGATAAGATTGCTGTCTTGTGATACTGAACCTAGACCAAAAGCTACCCAAACAGAAGTTAAATTACATGTGACACAGAAGGTTTCAAGAAAAAAATAAGTCCTCATACATGATGTAGAATAGAGATAGCAGTCATTTTTGATGAACTTGAGATATATGAAGCAGCTATAATTTAGTTTTTTAATTTTTTTTTACTTCTCCATATTAAAGACCTCATATGCTAGAGACATACTATTTCACAAAGTAGAAACAAAGATGGTCAAAGATAATATTGTGACCACGTATTAGTAGATGCTATAGCTACATAGGTAAGCATTAGATTACTAGATTTTTCAAACACTTATTGTTTATTCATGTGAAGACAAAGAGGGAGGGGTGGAGAGAGGGAGAGAGAGAGAGAGAGAGAGAGAGGGAGAGAGAGAGAGGGAGAGAAACAGAGCATAAATCTGATATATGTGATGCAGGGGATCAAGCTCAGAACCTATTACTTAATAGTCAAATGTTTTAGGGACCAGGTGGTGGTGCACTTGTTACAATGCACAAGGACCCAGGTTCAAGCCTCTGCTTCCTATCTGCAGGGGAAAAGCTTCAGGATTGGTGAAGCAGATCTGCAGGTCTCTCTCTCTCTCTCTCTCTCTCTCTCTCCTCTCTCTCCATTTCTGGCTGTCTATCTAATAAATAAAGATTAAAAAAGGTATCTTTTTTTTTTTTTCCTCCTCCAGGGTTATTGCTGGGCTCGGTGCCTGCACCATGAATCCACCACTCCTGGAGGCCTTTTTTTTTCCCCCTTTTGTTGCCCTTGTTGTAGCTTCGTTGTGGTTATTATTATTGCCCCTGTTGACGCAATTCGTTGTTGGATAGGACAGAGAGAAATGGAGAGAGGAGGGGAAGACAGAGAAGGGGAGAGAAAGACAGACACCTGCAGACCTGCTTCACCGCCTGTGAAGCGACTCCCCTGCAGGTGGGGAGCCGGGGGCTCGAACCGGGATCCTTACGCCGGTCCCTGCGCTTTGCGCCACATGCGCTTAACCCACTGCGCCACCGCCCGACCCCCAAAAAGGCATCTTTTAAAAAGAAAGATTTTTTTAAAAAAAAGTCTAGTATTTTATCCACTACACCACTTTATGGACGGTGATTACTATCTTTTTATCTTTAAATAGAATTAGAAAACCTCCTCAAAAATGGAAAAAAAAAATCCACATCCATTCAGAACACTGATGAGTTGATGATGTATCAAACCTTCAGTCACTGGATGGTATCAGTTCCAGAGTCCTATTGTATTGTTACTCAAAGGCCTCTGTTGTCTTTCCTTTCTTCTCTTTTTGTTAAAGTTCAAGTCCTCAGCTTATTGTTTATGTATTTCCTTATCCCTGCTCTACCATAAATATATTATATGGTCATGTATCATGACATGATTATCAATTTTGTTCAAAATTTCTTTTCTTTCCTTTCTTTTTTTTTTTTTTTCCCCCCATAGGGTTATCACTGGGTCTTGGTGCCTGCACTGCTCCTATAGCCATTTTTTCGATTTTTGGATGAGACAGAGAGAAATTGAGAGGAGAAAGGAAGATAGATGCCTGTAGACCTGCTTTACTGCTTGTGAGGCAACCCCCCTTCAGGTGGGAACAGGGGGCTTGAACCGGGATCGTTGCACCCGTCTTTGCACTTGGTACCATGTGCATTTAACCTGGTGCGCCACCACCTGGCCATCCCCTTGCTCAAAATTTTAGTCTTAAAATAATCTTTTTTAATATCCATAACATCCTTTCAAGTTTTTTTTTTCCTTTCTCTTTTTTGCTTGGTTTAAGAGAGCGGCAGAGAGAGTGCAAGAGCGCGCAAGAGCGCACAGCAGTGAAGATTCCTTTAGTGTAATCAGGGCTGACTCAAACCAGGGTCATACACATGGGGAAAGCAGCTCACTATGCGAGTGTGCTATTTTACCAGCCCCGAACTATTTATTTTATTATTATTATTTTTAATAATTATAATATTGTATTTCATTTTATTTTGATAGGGCAAAGAGAAATTGAGAAGGGAGGGGGAAGATAGAGTGAGAGAAAGAGAAGTAGCTGCAGCACTTCTTCACTACATGTGATCCCCATGGCGGGGATCTGGGCTTGAATCTGGTCCTGATGTATGCACGCTACCTGGTATGCCACCGTCTGCCCCTAATTTTATTTTCTTGTTATCAGGGCTGTTGGTGGGAATTTATACCTGTACTATGTGTCCTCCGCTTCTGGTGGTTTTTCCCCAGCCTTCCCCCCAACCCCTTATTTTTCTTTCTTTTTAATTTTTATTAGTGTTTATGTATTTTCTATATTATTAATATATTAGTGATTAATAATATTAACAAGACTGTAAGACAGCAAGGGTACAGTTTTGTATAGTTCTCACCACCAGAGATCCCATTGCAACCATTGGAAATTTCCCTATTTTTCATCCCTTTGGGAGTATGGACTAAACTTTTTTTTTTCATTTATTTAAGATGATAGAACAAAGAGAAATTGAGAAGGAGCGGGAGATAGCGAGGGGGGAGAAAAAGGCAGAGAGACACCTGCAGCACTGCTTCACTACTCGTGAAACTTTCCCCTTGCAGGTGGTGACTGGGGGTTTGAGCCTAGGTCCTTGTGCATTGTAACAGGTGCACCACCACCTGACCCTGAACCAGAATTCTTTATGGGATGCAGAAAGTGGAAGGTCTGGTTTCTGCTTCTCTGCTGGATATGGACTTTGGCGGGTTGATTCATACCCTCAGCCTGTTTCAGTCTTTCCCTAGTGGGGTAGTTTTTAGTCACTAGCAGGCCACCCCATCATCTGGGGCTCTAGTCAGGGAATCCTTGGATTCCCACATAGATATGATAGGCCTAGTCCTACTAGATCCCTCCCTCCCTTTTTTTTTTTTTTTTTTTTACTTTTTGATAGAGACAGAGAAACTGAGAGTGAAGAGTGAGATAAAGAAAAAGAGAGGGACATCTGTAACATTTTACTGCTTATGAAACTTACCCCTGTGGAGATGGGGACCCGGGATGTGATCCTGGGTCCTTACACATTGTAATGTGTGAGCTCTACGGGGTGTGCCACCACCCACCTCCTAAAATCCTTTTTTAAAATATTTATTTATTACTGGATAGAGCCAGAAAGAAACTGAGGCGGGAGGGAGATCGAGAGGGAGAAAGAAAGCTGCAGACCTGCTTCACCACACATGAAGCTTTTCCCCTACAGGTGGGACTAGGGGCTTGAACCTGGGTCCTTGCACACTAAAATTAACCAGGTGTGCCACCGCCTGGCTCCCCCCAAGACTCTTTCTTTCTTTCTTTCTTTCTTTCTTTCTTTCTTTCTTTCTTTCTTTCTTTCTTTCTTTCTTTTTTTAAATTTTATTTATTTATGAGAAAGACAGGAGGAGAGAGAAAGAACCAGACATCACTCTGGTGCATGTGCTACTGGGGATCAAACTCAGGACCTCATGCTTGAGAGTCCAAAGCTTTATCACTGTGCCACCTCCTGGACCACGCGAGATCTTTTCTAAACCCTACTTTTCCCCTGCTTTCTCACACTGTTCTGGATCACATGAGCACCCTCTGCTTCACTGAGTACCAGTTGCAGTACTGGAAACTTCAATGAGGGTTTCCATTTAGTGTAAATACAAATGCTTGGAACCAGCTCACATCAATTTGATCAGATATCTCTTGCACCATCCTGTTGTAAAAACTCCTCAGATGAGATTCCAAGGAAGAGTCAAAATTGAGAATCACTGCTCTAGAGAACTGATCAACCCTAAAATTTAAGTAGATACTTGGTTTAGTAACACACAGTCTTTTTATAGGTGTATGTTTCTTGTTTTCCTACTGAGGGAAATATCATGTGTTATGATTGTGTGAAATTTAGTCCTGAAATGAATACAACTAAAACACCTGAAAAATAAAGTTCTGTCTTGTACTTAAGAGTTGATTAGTTGGGATTGTTGTTGCTGTTTCTTATAGCTGGGGATTGAACCAAGCACCTTAGCGCCTCAGGCATGAAAGTCTTTTCACATAACCACTGTGCTACCTCCCCCAGTTTTTTTTTTTAATTGCCTTATTAGGGAAGTGATGATTTACAAGACTTTTGTCATCAGTTTGTCTTTTTACATATGTAAATGTTACAACTGAAGAAATGGGTTTCCTTTTTTATGGTCCAGCAAAAACAATTTATTAAAAACTATATCGATTTGACAATGATATTCAATACTATAAAACCTGGGGGTAAGTCTCTGAGGCTTATCATACTCACAACCAAAGTTCCAGTGCTGCTTCACCGGACCACTCTTTTTCTGATTCTCCGCACAATTACCATAGCATCCAGAGCCTAAGAGTTAGTTTTGTTATTTCCTCTTGGTAGTTTTTGCTTGTTTTCCAGTTCATTTGCATTAGTTATTTATATTCTGCATGTGATTGGAACCATCTGGTAATGGTAACTGTCTTTCACTCGCTTTTTTCTTTTTTTTTATTTTATTTTGTTTATAAAAAGAAAACACCGACAAAACCATAGGATCAGAGGGATACGGCTTCACACAATTCCTAGCACTTGCTTTTTTCACTTAAATATAATCAGGAGACAGGTTTCTTTGGGAAAAGGCCTCTTTCATTGGAACTTTTTTTTTAAACTTATACCTGTGGTAACTTATTTAACTACAAGAGTAATTTACTCATTGCTTACTTGGTAACTCAGCTGATCTTGGTTTATATTATACACTTTGTAAAATCCTGTGTAACACATCTATATCAAAGCTTTCCTGCTACTGCTAAGAGGACTTTAATAGATTTACCAGGTCTAGTGCCAAAACAGTTTATACAGGTGTGGCCCTTTTGAAATAGTAAAAAATGTGGAGCTAAACATAAATTATTGACCATTTATATTTGCCTTTATTATTATTAGTTTTTAACCTGGGCACCAGTCTGGCACGTGCAATGCCAAGGATCAAACTTGGGACCTTGAGAGTCTACTCTTTAATTCACTGCACCACCTCCTGGGATGCTTTGTTTGGTTCAGTAAGATAAGATGCACTACATATTCTGGCCCAACCTTTCAAAAGAGCTTGTGGGTCTCATATTAGAAATAAATTAATGACATTATGAGTGTCTTGTCATACTGACAGTTTCTGGTTTCTGAACAATACAGTTGTTCTTTGGGGGGTGATTTGCTGTGCTTTGTGCTGCATGACTCTCATACTAAGAACAGCAGATTAGACCAAGGATTAGTGTCCATTATGGAAGCTTTGCATTGGGATCTCTGCCTGATAGATCAATAGTGCCAGCAAAAACAAAGCACACACATAAAAACAAAACCTGAAATAACTAGATTTTTTTGGGGGGGACAGTTTGACTACAAAAAAAAAGCAAATGGTTTTCAAGAGATAGTGGAAAGAAAATAGAGAATAATTGAAGGGTGGGGAGACAGCATAATGGTTATGCAGAGAGACATTCATGCCTGAGGTTCCAAAGTCCCAGGTTCAATCCCCTGCCTAAACTACTATAAACCAGAGCTGTGCGATGCTCTGTAGCTATTTATGATAAACATGTATCAGCATAAATAAAGGTTGAAACAAAAGATAGAGTGATTGAAGCTAGAGGAGTTGAGTAGTGAGAAAAGGAGACCTTTAGACTCTGTGTTCTGAATGACTATTCAGATTCTTCACAACAAATGCCTGGTTTTCTACAGCTAGATGGCTTGCTGGCTGTATTTATTTATTTATTTTTATATGTTCCTAGAAGATTATCTTCTATTTACTTTGATAGCCTGAGTTAGTTACTACACACTGAAAGAACCGGAGAAGCTCAATTTTCCTTTTTTGAGCTACACTATAATGTTTTTAGTTTTGATGCCACATGCAAACTATTGTTCATGGCAGATGTTCACAGGCTTCCTTTTCCATTAATCCATAATATAACTGGGAAGATAAAATATTGGCACAGGAGAACAAGATGCTATACACAGATATTCTATAATTTGTTACCTTTGCATGTAATTCAGGACTATATGAGCTTCTTAATTAAAATTTTTAGTTGATTTATTTATGATCGACATATCCGTTGGATAAGAGGGGTTTACTTACACACAGTTCCCACTTCCAGAGTTCTGCATCCCATCCCCTCCACTGGAAGCTTTCCTATTTATTCTTTATCCCTGTGGGAGCATGGACCCAGGATCACTATGGGGTGCAGAAGATGGGCGGTCTGGCTTATGTAATTGCTTCTCCACTGGACATGGGCATTGGCAGGTTGATCCAAACTCCCAGCCTGTTTCTATCTGTCCCTAGTGAGGCAGGGTTCTGGAGAGGTAATGTTCCAGGACACATTGATGAGGTCATCTGCCCAGAGAATTAACGTTGGCATCATGGTAGCATCTGCAACTTGGTGGCTGAAAAACATTCAGATATAAAGAACAAATTGTTTAATAATCAGGGACCTAAAGGTAAGAATAGAGCAGATGAGATTTGGGGTCTCCATTTAGGAAAAAGCTAGGAAGTCTATTTTAGGTATATTCCAAGGGGCTCATGACTTTACTAATTCTTGCCTGGGCTCAACAGCTAACATGCAGGTGGGCTAAAGGTATTGTCTGGGGCGATGGTGCCAGAGTTGGAAATAAGACTAGAGAGCTGGATCAGGGCAGAGAGTAGCTCCCAAATATGGGGAAAGTGTATAAAGACCATTAATTGTAAACCCCATTGATATGATCTGGGGCTCATATTCAACACAGTCTCTGTAACATCTGCATTTCTGTAGGTCTGAGATTGCATTCCATGAGGACTATATGAATTTTTAAGCTGAATGACGGGCCTGCTCTTTTTGCTATTGTTGGCTTCTCTAAGGCCTCTTTCTTGTTTCTTTTAAATATTTATTTATCTATTGAATAGAGATAGACAAAACGAGAAGGAATGGGGAGATAGAGAGATACTGAGAGGTACACCACTCACAAAGCATCCTCTCTGCAAGTAGGGATTGAAGGTTTGACCCTGGGTCTTTGCATCCTGTAACGTGCACTTGACTAGGTGCACTACCACCCAGCTCCCTTTAAAGTATCATTTTTGTGATAATTGTTTACACATTTTACATACTATGTTCCAGGCCCTGTTCTAAACACCTGACCTATCCTTGCTTATTTAATCACAATAATAAACTTATGACATCAGTGCTGTTGCTAATACTGCCAGCTTCATAATTGAGAACACTACTGTGATACCTTGCCTAGGTCATATAGCTAGGAAACTGGTACCCAGATTCAAACTCAGGTCTTTTGACTTCAGTGTCCAGCATCAAAATCTATATTGTGTTGATAAAACTTTTTTTTATGCTGCCAGGGTTATTGCTGGGGCTCAGTGACTGCACCATGAATCCACTAATCCTGGAGGCTATTTTTCCCCCTCTTTTGTTGCCCTTGTTGTTTTATTGTTGTTGTGGTTATTGTTGTTATTGTTGTCGTTAGATAAGGACAGAGAAAATGGAGAGAGGAGGGGAAGATAGATATGGGAGAGAAAGATAGACACCTGCAGACCTGCTTCACTGCTTGTGAGGTGACCTCCCTGCAGGTGGGGAGCCTGGGGCTAGAACCAGGATCCTTATGCTGGTCCTTGGAGCTTCACACCATGTGTGCTTAATGCACTGTGCTTTTATTGCCTGTATGCCCTCTGTCTTGCCTACAAAGGAGAAATTATTGAAACCATCTGAAATCACCAATAGTGAATCATAACCTAGCAGGCAAATAGACCTACCAAGCAGGAATTTAAGCACTAAAGCATTGACATCGTTAATACTTTCCACTTACAGAGGTTAGATTAGAATTTCATGTTTGCTGACTAGCTACTTTAGGGCAGAGAAGGGTGGGGGAATATCTCCTGAATTGGTGATAAACAAACTATTTACTGCTTACTTTTAGTTTTTATTAAATGTGTATGTGTGTGTGTGTGTGAGGGGCATCAAGATTAAAACCACTTTTTCCCCCCCTTAAAATTCCATGAATTTGGGCTGGGGCCAAGGTAGCATAAAGATGATACAAATGACTTTCATGCCTGAGTCTCCAGAGTCTTAGGTTCAGTCCTCAGCACTACCATAAACCAGAGCTGAGCAGTGCTCTAGTAATACAGAATAGTACTAATAAAATAAATCAATTCCATGGGTTTATGAACAGCATTATAAACACAGTGTGCCCCGTCCCTCACCCCCTGTGATTGACTGGTGTCTGTAGCATGAAGGCATTGCCTTCGCGAGAGTCCTTCCTTATTTGATTTGACCATGATCCATGGCTCATCTCTGTTGCAGTAACACATACTCAACTTTTTAGCATCCTGCAAACTTCTCTATCCTAGAGTATCAGGTGAATATAAAGTAGCAGGTAGCAGATGGGCAGAAAGTGAAGAGAGTGATTGAGCCTGAAACTGCCGGGTAGCATTACCCACCTGGGCTGTTTTATGTGTATGCAGACTGCCTTTTTTTATAACCCCAGATAAGGGGAAACTAAAAAAAAAAAGGGGAAATAAGGAAAATTCAACCATCCTAGATATTTGTTCATATTTCTTATTTGTAAAGAATAACAAAGGACCTCAGTAGATAAAATCAGTGCTTCCTGGGAAACAGAAATTCAACTTTTGTATAAGTGTTTTTTTTTTTTCTTTTTCCAGAGCCACTAATGTTGTTGTGTTGATGCCCTACATTTCCATTTCTTCCCAGACTCAGGAGGGGAATTTAGAACTTGAATAGACCTTTGAGATCACGTAGTCTAGCCCTCCCTCCTGTCTCTTCCTTCTCCTAATAAGGAAAGTGAAGCCCCAGGAGGTTAACTGACTTGCACAAGGTCAGAGGAGCTCAATTGTCTTCTAAACTCCTAATAGAACTTTTTTCATTTCCAGCTTTAAATTATTTATTCAGGTTTTTTTTTCTCCCCACTTTCACTTCATTGAAATGAACTCTCTCCTCTTGCTATTATATCCTGGAAGCTATTTATCCAACCTGATTTAATTGCATTTTTCTGCAATTGTATTACATTTTGCAATTGCTATTACATTTTATATTCCCTAGCTTTTTTATGCCCTAGTGTCAACTGTTAGCATCCTTCTGTGTCCTGCTTTATTATTAAGTTACTTCAGGTGTTTGTTAGGTTGGATTTATTCATATTATTACATAGAGTTTAATATAGTAGCATGGGCAAAATGTTTCAATTCCATATTTATGGTCCATGAGGAGGGAGAAGTAGAAAGCAAGGGTTATTATTATAACTATTTCAGTATTTGCCACATTAGGAAAACAGCAAATCGTTATCCTTGGTCTCCTAGTTTTCATAGTCACTTCCCAACTTTTTCTTTTTTTAATAGGCCCATTCAATAAAGAAACTCTTCCCAAAGCGCCCAGCCCTCTGAAAATAGCTTTAGAAAGTCATTGCAGATATCATTTACTTTAAGTAAATGAACTCAAATTTAAAACGGATTTACACAAACTAGATAGAAAATCTCTAGGGAGACCAAAGTGATTCTCATAGGTCAAAAAGCTGGAGAAATTTTTCAAAAATTTCTTCATGGATAAATCGGTAAATACAAACAGAGGGAAAGTTTGAGAGATTGTTTGAACAGGGGACTTTAAGATATTAAAAAAAAAAAAAAAGGGAGTCTGGCGGTAGCAGTGGGTTAAGCGCACATGGCGCTAAGCACAAGGACCGGTATAAGGGTCCTAGTTCAAGCTCCGACTCCCTACCTACAGGGGAGTCGCTTCACAGGAGGTGAAACAGGTCTGCAAGTGTCTATCCTTTTCTCCCCCTCTCTGTCTTCCTCTCCTTTCTCCATTTCTCTCTGTCCTATCCAACAACGATGATGACAACAACAGCAATAATAACTACAGCAATAAAAAACAAGGGCAACGAAAGGGAAGAAAAAGATATTTTTAAAAATCCTTCTAAAGTAAAGAGAAACTCATTACAGCAATAGTTGACAAAACATGTAGCAAAGAAAAAAAAACTAATAGCTCGGTAGAATAATAGTGCTTACCAATTATGGGGAAGATATTTTGATGTCTGCTCACGCTTGGACTTTATTTAGATGGACTCCAGTCCAATCCAGTGTCAGCTGAATTATATGTACAGTGGACTTCAAAGGCTTTGTGCTTAACGGCATCGTCCAGGATGGAGTACTGTGAGAAATAAATGATTGTGCTGCAGTGCAGTCTGCCAAGCTGTGGCGATCACTTTTCAGTCACTGGAAAAACGCAGTGTGCAAATGGACGTCATGCAGCGATAAGGGAAGTCGAAAAATATAGTTGCAATACAGGGAGCAAACTTAATGGAGGCAAATCCTTCACTCCCCTTGGACAGCTGTGCTCTGCAGGTGGTTTTACTGATGGATGCAGTTGTGGATTTGGATGTGTGAATATACATGCCTACAACACTCCTTTCTTAAATAGGTATATCAGAGTTAAAGTCACAGCAAAACTTGAAAGAGCTTAAGTAAAAGTACAATCTGGCAGCTCACTGTGACCCCTAAGCAGGATAAGGCTATTCATAAGGCTATATTTACTTGTGATGCTTTGGGGGGTGGTGCACAGGATCCTCCTTTAATATTTTCTTCTGAGAAAAGAGGTTGGTGCAGACTAGAGGCTGAACTATAACCCAGTTCTTAAAATTTAAACTGTCATAGGGTCAGAGAAAAGTTTTATTTTTGGAGCCAGAACGTGACACATGCATGATCTGACCACTCCTGAGTTCCTTTATCATTCAGGTAGAGAATCAGAAAGAGAGACAGAAAGAAAGGGAGACACCACAACACTAGAGCTGCCCCTGGTGCCATGGAGTTGGGATTTGGTTATTTATTTATTTATAGAATAGAAGTATTGACAAGACCTTAGGGTAAGAGGGGTACAGTTCCATATAATTTCCACCATCAGAACTCCATATCCAATTCCCTCCCTTGAAAATTTTCCTATTCTTTGTCCCTCTGGGAGTATGGACCCAGGGTCATTATGGGGTGCAGATGGTGGGAGGTCTGGCTTCTGTAATTGCTTCCCTGCTGAACCTGGGCTGTGAGTATAGTAAAGCATGTACCCTGTGTTTACAGAGAAACTTTTCCTGTACTCTGGATTTTATTTTGACTGGATAAATAATCAAATAAGTAATTAGAAAGATTAGTAGAAGCAAAGAGCAAAGTTAACTACATATGCAGGAGAATCTACATAGATGCAAATTCTAATGTAAATTGGCACAAAATGAGAATATATGTAGATATACACATACATATATCAACAACAACAACAACAACAACAACAACACACACACACACACACACACACACACACACACACACACACACACACACACACACACGCCCTATATACCGTGAACTAAGAAATGGGATTCCTGTGACTTCAAGAGGAGAGAGACTCACACAGAGTACTCATGGGATTAAAAACCAGATGTTCTGAAACTTCATGTTTGTCCTACCATATAGGTTCCTGCAACCAAAAGATTACTGTGTGTGGGGGGGGGAGGTGGGGAGGTGGATAGCATAATGGTTATACAATGGGACTCTTATACCTGAGGCTCTAAAGTCCTGGGTTAATCCTCGGCACCACCATAAAACAGGTGGTAGTGAAAAGGAAGGTAGGAAGGATTGATTATCGCTTGAGCTAATTCTAAATCTGTGTAATAGCCCCAACTTTCATTCTTCTGGGGAGTTACGAGATTGGCCAAAAGTTTCTCTTGAGCCTGCAGAAGAATCTCAATTGACTTTAATTCAAAACAATCCCATGTCCAAAGGACACATCTTAGAATGGTCTGTTCAGTTCCTGTTGGGGAGGCCCAGCCTTCGTTGTTTCAGAGTCACCTGTATAACTCCTTCAGGCTGACTGTTCCAGCTCCCTTTGAATTTCTCATTCCATAGATCTAGAGTGGACTTCCAAAGTTTACATTTCTGTTAAGTTGTCAGGTGATGCTCATACTACTAGTTAAGGGGTCATACTCTGCACACTGATCTGCCACCTACTTCCATCCAGTCTGGAGGCTTTCACATGTGTTACAAAACCAGTTCTAACTTGAACAAAGAAGATGATTTCTCTCCACTAGCCCAACTTTATATGTTTCATTGTGCCAAAAAGCATATGATGAGAAATGGCAGTGGCACACCAGGTTAAACACACATCGTATGAAGCGCAGGAACCCACTTAAGGATTCAGGTTTGATCCCCCAGACCCCCACCTGCAATGGGGATGCTTCACAAGTGTCCAAGCAGGTCTGCAGGCATCTATCTTTCTATCTCCCCCTCGCTCACTCTCTTAATTTCTCTCTGTCTTGACAAATACAATGAAGAGAGAAAAAAAATGGGGAAAATGATCTCCAGAAATGGTGGATTGCAGTTCAGGCACCGACCCCAGCAACTGGAGGCCAAAAACAAACAAAAAAAAAAAAAAGAAAAAGAAACTGTATATTATATTATAGTTGTTATTGCTGAGCTGTTGTGGACTGGAGTTCCCTCATTTCCCAGTTTAGCAGAGGGTTGGAAGGAGATAAAATTATGACACTTGGGAGTCGGGCAGTAGTGCAATGGGTTAAGCACACGTGCTGCAAAGCGCAAGGACTGGCGTAAGGATCCCGTTCGAGCCCCCGGCTCCCCACTTGCAAGGGAGTCACTTCACAGGCAGTGAAGCACGTCTGCAGGTGTCTTTCTCTCCCCCTCTCTGTCTTCCCCTCCTCTCTCCATTTCTCTCTGTCCTATCCAACAGCCATGACATCAATAACTACAGCAATAAAAAAAACTAGGGCAACAAAAAAGGGGAATAAATAAATAAATGTTTTTTTTAAAAAAAAATTATGACACTTGTTCAAGTTTTATGGAAGCGATACCTTGGTGCTACTCTTACCATAGGATCAAATATTTAAGTAAGGGAAGGACCATTTTCCTCCTTTTTCTTAACAAGTATCTAGTAATACAGTTTTTTTTACACATATAAATGGTCCCTGACTGTAAATCAGTGTATTCTTGGTGATGCTGACTTAAAATTACTATTGGGGGGGGGTCATCAGCAAAGAGTTGTGAACTTTTTTGGAGATTTGAGGTATCAATTTTCTTTTTTTTATTTACTTATTTATTTATTCCCTTTTGTTGCCCTTGTTTTTATTGTAGTTATTATTATTATTGATGTCATTATTGTTAGCTAGGACAGAGAGAAATGGAGAGAGGAGGGGAAGACAGAGGGGGAGAGAAAGATAGACACCTGCAGACCTTCTGTTCACTGCCTGTGAAGTGACTCCCCTTCAGGTGGGGAGCTGGGGGCCCGAACCGAGATCCTTAGGCTGGTCCTTGTGCTTTGCGCCATGTGCTCTTAACCCACTGTGCTAACACCGGACTCACCTAGGTATCAGTTTTCAATATGAGTGTGGGTTTCAGGATAGAAATCAACTAAAATGAGCCAGCATTTTATGTAACACATACAATTTCATATTGTAATATAGCAAAGTAGTTAACAGTAAAAGAAGTAAGCCTTTAAGAATGAAGATATCCTTGCCCTGTGTGTGACCAGGGTTCAAGTCTAACTTCCACAGTATTGGAGGTGGCTTTGGTGCTGTGCTGTTTGTGTCTTCCTGTCTCCCTCTTTTTATCTAAGAAGGTCTGTCCAGTGTTATGAAGCCATAGTGATGCCAAAATAAACCAAAAAACATTCAACTTCAGTCTTTAATTTAAGAAGTGGAATTTTGAGGAACAAAACGTCACTCTTCTCTGGCAAAATTGAACACACTTGACACACGGCTGACCATGGTGATGAACTTGGAGCACAAATTTTTAGCACTGCCACCAGTCTGAATATCACCACAAAGTGAGCTGTCTTCTCTGTGTGTTGGGAACTCCCCTCAGAGAGTGAGACTCCAGGGTAGGAGTTACAAGCTACCTGGAAAATAAGCTCCTGAGTGAAATGGCAGAGCCATGTTCTGTTTGGCTTCTCTGACTCCACCATAAATCCAGTGGAGACAGAAATACAATGCTTGGACAACTTTGAGACTGGTGGGTAAATTCTGTGCCTAGAGAAGAAAGCACAAGTACCAAGGAAATAAGCAATTTCTGTCTATGTGTTTTGTGGCCAGTGCTGTGAGGAAGATTTTCCCTGGTCTGTACTGTATACATTTTTGCTTAGGGGAAAGAACTTGAGCTATATAACCAGACTGCTCAGGATTTGAATTTTCATTCTGTCCCATCTGCTCTGGTAAAGGCCAGCTTTTCATTTATAACAAAAAGAAGAAGAAGGAGAAGGAGGAGGAGGGAAAAGAAGAGGAAGAAGAAAAATAATACTGAGTTAATACAGTAGTTATAAAATTTGAAGGTAATAATTTTTTTGAGGGGAAAGTCATATATATCCACTTTGCTGAAGAAATGTTGACTATAGGATTATTCCTGTCCCAGGCACACAGTTCCACATCTTCCCAGGACAAGTGTTAACACATCTCACTCTCCATCCAGTTTAGAAGTAACATAAGTAAGCCCTCAAGCAGAGGGGCTTGAAACATAGTAGGAGCTCAATAAAGACTAGCCTTTATTCCTCGTATTGTCCTCAAGCAAATTTCTAAAATTCTCATCAGATTAATAAGGAGGGATGTTGTCCACTATCCCCATATGGTCAAATAATTTTTCTCTCAGCCCTGCTGTGGAGTGGCAACTTTCTATCAAAACAAACAAACAAATAAACAAAAAAACCTTCTATGGAAAAAATGTATTTCACTTATGTAGTGTTAGTAAAACTGTTACCAAGCCCATAAATAAAATAGCATTTTAAATAATTTGAGTTTCATTCTTCCAACTATCATAATCTTGCAGACTGGTTTGAGGTAGATGACAAAGCATATTTTGTAGCTCCAGATGATACTGTTCCCAGCAAGGGAAATGGCATTGTTCTTATTAAACAGCTATCTTCCTCAGTGGCAATTAATACTGATCAATGTCGAACTATCTAAATATGCCATCCTTAGAATCTATGCAGTAGAATTGGAGTTATATGGTCACATATAACTTGGGAGCCAATTTAGATGATATTAGCTGCAGATTCTAAATAGAGGCTCTGTTGCTGTGGCTTTATGTACTCCGAGTGGTGGCAGAATCCTGTTAGATGGGTGTTAAATAGTTTTCTCAGTTTCATAAGGAGTGTTGTTGCTTTGGGGCTCTAGCATGCAACTGAGTAATTGATATCTCCTTGCAACTTATAAAAAAAGCTTTTCTAACTCTTAAATTGCTTTAAGAATATGTGTCACATGCTCCAGAGCAGCCAGAACCTAGAAAATCCATATTTGCTTCTTAAGATATTGAATATTTCATTTGAAAAAAATTGTATATGTAATATTTTTGCTTGGTGAAATAACAAAAAGTGTGTAAAAAGATACAACATTTAAAATGTCTCCCTCTTTTTCATCTGTCTTCCAGGTCTTTCAATAAGACTTGGAAGGAAACCCCCCCCATTAATAACCACTTTATTTGCATATTTAAAACAAATATACATTCATATTCTTATTGTTCCTTAATTTTAACACAACTAGAAGTACACTTTACATGATTCTTTGTACACTTTACATGAATTTTGATTTTTTTTATCATGTAACCTTATATATTAGAGACTTTCTTACATTACATATTTTCTGTGTTAGTTGGGGTCCTCTGAGAAGCATTTGCCATGACATTTCAGCATGAAACACCTATAAGAAAAAGTGGAAATGTGTTTAGAGAGGTTAGCTGGATTGTCAGACCACAATGCACGCCAGTCTCTCAGTGAAAGAGAAAGAAGGAATGAACAGATGTATCTTAGACTGTGATCCACTATAGCAAGACTGTTGGTGAGCCTTTGGCCAGAAACTTCCAACAAAGAAGTCTCCCATTCCCTTTAAAAGGAAATGAACTCCCAGCACATGGGTCTCTCTCCCAAACAATGGTGCCACTGATCGGCACTCTGGCTTGGTGGGGGAACCCTCAGGTTTCCTGAGGTCCCAGTGTTCTATGTCTGTTCTGTGTCTGTACATGTGCAAGTTTGTAATGATGGCTATTCTCTGTGTTTGTGTGAATAAATACTTCAGCTTCCTCTATTTCTTGTGCTGGCCTCAGTTTGTCTCAGTTTGTAATGGGTACGGTCTGAAGCAAAATACTTAACACTCTAACCCTCTGGGAGTATGGACCCAGGGTCATTATGGGGTGCAGAAGGTGGAAGGTCTGGCTTCTGTAATTGCTTCCCCGATGACCATGGGCATTGACCGGTTCATTTATACTCTTAGCCTGTCTCTCTCTTTCCCTAGTGAGGTAGGGGTCTGGGCAGGCGTGGGGAGGTGAGGCTCCAGGACACATTGGTGGTATTAATTTTTTCATCTTCATTTATTTATTGGATAGAGACAGCCAGAAATTGAGAAGAAGTAGGAGGTAAAGAAACAGAGAGACACCTGCAAACACTGGTTTACCACTCACAAAGCTTTCCCCCTGCAGGTGAGGGACAGGAGCTTGAACCCAGGTCCTTGTGCATTGTAACATGTGTGCTCAGTGAGGTGCATCACCACCCTACACCATATCATTCTCTTCCTACCTCTTGTCTCTCTGCTTAAAAAAAGTCGTTACAGAGCAGTGAAGCCCCCAAGGGCTAATATAATGCAATATAATATAATTCATATTCAACTTGCCTCCAGACACCTTTTATTGACTTTTTTTTTTGGTCCAGAGTTGGGACATACAGTTTTCCTTACCCAGAAAAGATTCTAAGTAGTTGTAGAGCTGAACAAAGTGGTTGGGGAAAAGCACATACTATCTACCTATCTATCCCTCTGTCTCTCTATGAGGGAATATGAGGAATACAAGGTCAGTTGATGTCAGTGAGTGTGTCACATTTAATTAAAGTTTATGGAATGAATTAATGAAGCTTTTCAGGGATTTGGAGGTACACCTCCACAGCACCTTGAATTCTCCTTGAAACAAGGTACCCTGTCACCACTGGAACTACGGGCTGAGTATTTTTTCTAGTGAAAGAGAGATAGACAAGAAGAATAGAAAAAACAACAACAAAAAAACCTTTCACTCAATAGAAACTCAAGAGTAGTAACTTAAAACTAGCTTTTTCAGTCATTGGCAATTAGCTTCTGCATTCTTTAGATTTCCACATTAGACACTTCCCATTATTGTTTGTGGGAATCTGATATTGTGTGCACTGACAAATTTAGATCATAAAATATCTTTATAATTATAATTGTCTAGGAAAGATTTGAATCTTAATTCCCTAGAGCTGCCTCCCCAAACTCTCATGCCTCTCACTTTTCTACTTGATGAATCTGTTCTAGCCACAATTACATCTTGCTGTTATTTATTTTATTTCTTTATTTTTTGGTGGTGGAGGGAATGGAGATGGTGGTGGTGGGGATCTCTTAAACATGATGTTTCCATGGCTAGTACTGGGCTTCACATGCATGCTGGGTGCAGTCTCAGGTGTTGGTATGCTTCTAATGCTGCTTATAAGACCTTCTGTTTTGATCATCATGTTAGGTTTGCTTATATTGCTTAACGCTGTGGCTGTGGTCTGTTGACATAATCATTGTTTTAATCCCCACTGGTTTGGGCTCTTTTTCCTGTCCCCTCTCCTAGTCTCACCCTGTTTTTCACCGTTTAATCTCCATTTTTTGCACTCTCTTTTCGCTCCACCCTCTCTTTGTCACATCCTGTTTTACACCCTACCACTTCCTTCCTGGAGAGTATAAATGCAGATGAATAAAGCCAGCATTGCACTGCTCTGCTTCCCAGCTCAGCCATGAGTTACTAGTTGTTTCTCTCCAGCCTGTATTCAGGTCTTTATATATATATATATATATATATATATATATATATATATATATATATATATATATTTTAATTTAATAAGAGGGAGAGAATCAGAATACTACTTTGTGATACAGGGGATCAAACTCAGGACCCTCATATCAGTGATTACAACTCTTTATCCACTGTGCCAACACTCTGGACTTTACAATCTCCTTTTTTTAAGTCTCTCTCTCTCTCTTTTTTGCCTCCAGGGTTATTGCTGGGCTCGGTGCCTGCACTACAAATCCACTGCTCCTGGAGGCCTTCTTTTTTCCATTGTTGCTTCTGTTGTTGGATAGGACAGAGAGAAACTGAGAGAGGAGGGGAAGACAGAGATGGGGAGAGAAAGAAAGAGGCCTGCAGACCTGCTTCACTGCTTGCAAAGCAACCCACCTGCAGGTGGGGAGTTGGGATCTTTGCACTGGACCAATCGCTACCAATGAGCTACCACCAGGCCACGCCCCTAAGTCTCATTTTTTATGGTCACAGAGAATCAAATGTCACCTTTATACAGATCATTCTAGACCATCTACATTAACAATTGGTATACAGCAATCAGTAGTAATACCTCTCCTATTATTTTATTCGTAGTTTCTTCCAACAACCGGTAATATTTTTTGTTTGGCTTCTCCCTCTTAAATTGTTCTACTTCCTTAACCTCTTTTGTTCACGTATGGACTCCACTAAGTAGCCCAGTGCCTCACACAGACTTAGCAGAATTCTCTTGAAAAAAGAGGAAAGGATAATTATCCTATTTTATGCATGAGCGGACCAAGAATTTGACCCACGTTTTCACAGCTAACTAATGACAAGGTTTTATTAAGCAGGCAGTAGAATATGGTATTAAGAGCAGGAACTTCAAGGTCACACACCCAAGGTTGAATCACTAGCTCTATCCCTTATTCACTGTTAGTGCCTGAGTAAGTTAGTGTCCATCCTTAAGGTGGAAAATAATGACCACATTGCCTCGTTGGATATTGTGATGCTTATTAAGTGAGGATGTTTGGCCGGTTGGTGTTGGTGAGCATTCTGTTTCCGTGGCCACTTCTCTCCAGGATGCCCCAGGCTTCTTCTTTTGGGACTTCAGTGACTTCATGTTCATGGTGTTTCTAGAGCTAGGAATTAAGTGCTAGGTTAGGGAGGAGACGCATGGGTAGTAGTGAGAGCTGACTGGAGCAGGAAAGAATCAGCAGGTATAAATTCACTAATTGCTGGGTTCCATTTGCTGAGAACCTAGCTGCATTCTATTGCAAATCCCAGGTAACAAGACACCCTTTCTTTGTAATCCCTAGCTAGCTACTTGCAGAATGCATTGAATGGGCCTGTTATAACCAGTGAACTCTTTTTAGTCTTGGGCCATTTCTCAGGTGAGAGTGACCTTGTGGAGGCAGTTAATGCTTTCAGATATTCTTGGGAAAGAAAGTTCATCACTTTCTCAAGTTATCATTCGAAACCCCTCGCAAGGTTTCAGCTATTTCTGCCGGGTGTCTCCCGATTTTTTTCATCACCTACCTAGATTTTGCAGACCAGGCTAACCTGCTGGAGATCTCCGTGTGGCTTTTTGTTATGGAGTTCAGATTTAATAGCAGTTTCTAGTCTGGCTGGTGGGTGCCAGCATTGCTGAGAGAAACAGTGCATGTAACTCATCTCCACTGTGGCAGCAATCCTGAGCTGCACCTGTGGGTCGGTGACATTGATTTCTATGAATTGTTTTATTCGTGTCGGAATCGATCCATCAGCCAGTGGCCAACTTAGCCTTGGACGCGACTTCATCATGTTTCTATCTTCTCACTTCTCTTCAGCCCCTCCAGCCTGTCAGGGAGAAACAGGTTGCCTTGGATACAGAACGTTAGGAAAATCTACAAAACCACTATCTCTGATTCAGTTACTATATAACGTATGCAATTCTCTATGCTTTATTTAAAAATGCTTTCAAAAAGGAGGTAATGAAACAAAAAAGGAGGTAATGGATTTTGAAATGAAGGAACTTTTAAACAAAAATACATGTGTCTATCCAAAGAAGTTTAAAAATTATTTTTACCTTCGTCTAAAAAACAATGAAGTAAATAATTGTCTAGGTTGTCCTGAAAATCCATTTTGGTGTGGAAAAGAAAGAAATGGAAGAAAGACCCTCCTAAGGTTCCTTTCATTCCAAAGTGGTCAAAAAAGTGCGTTTGGTCTGAGGCAGAAGCTTATAAAATTATAGATTATTTTGCTCCACTGCTTTGATAAATATTATTTGTGATGATGTTTCTTGTTATGAAGTTAGCTAATAGCATTTTTTAATTAAACACTTTAAGCATTCCTTTTCATCATTGTAGTTTCTCTTTAATGAAACACATATATAGGGCTTTGAAATGAATGTATTAAGCATGTCTGTACACTTATAGGTAGACATCACACTTGCCACCCTTGTAGCTTTCTAAGCTTTGTCCTTTGTCCTTTTTCTTCTTTGAAAGGGTGATCCCCCCCCCCCACCCAACACTGACATTAACAACTGACCAATGATGCTTTTTTCAGAAATAGGGTCTTTTCTGCGTCAAATGCTTATGGAACCATAAATATCAGACAGTGGCTGCTTTCCAAGAATTCCCTGGCATGTTAAAAGGAGGGTCAAGCTTCCCACTACAAAGAGTGTTGTTTAGACAGCCCAGAGAATGCCTAAGTTAACTGTTTCTGCAAGGAGATTGACCCTGCAGGCTATAAACTATTAACCACAATGTTCCTTGAACCACAAGGAATAAGCACAGATCTCATTAGGGAGCTTTTTACTTTAATTCTTGTCATTGAGTCTGCAATTGACCCTACTGTGTGTTCCATTCAGTACTTCAAAGTAAGGTCATTAACAACCAAGGGTAAGGGCCTGTGCCATGATCTCCTTAAATAAGTGACTTGAACTTCAGTGCAGAGCCATGGGAGCTTCCTCACCTGCCATTTTAATGACTACGTTGGTGGAAACTGAAGCCCGACAATTTTCTCTATAGTCTATATCTTTGTTCATGCCAAAGGAATTTAATCTCTTTCCAAAATTACTTTTACTGAGATGAAAGGAGAGAGAGAGGAAAAAAAAAAAAAAAAAAAAAGGCTGTATCAGAAGAAGTAATTCAATTCCTTCTAGTGAGTTAAGGTGGTAGGCTTTCTGCCCAGACTTTATTGCCTTCCCTACTTAAAGGATGAGAAAGAAGGCTGTGCTATTCTTGGATACCTACCTGGTGGGTATTTAACATAGTTCCTCTCTCTTAGTCTGTTAACACTTTCCGTTAAATTTACTTTATCCGTTATAGGTGGGGAGAGAGTCCTAGAATAGGTAGTGTGCCAGTTGAAAGAAGTACACATGTCTACATAAGCCTGTAGCCAAGTTCTACTAAACCGCAACTGGGCTGCTTGACTGTATTCAAAGACCATGTTTGTCTTTCCCTTCCTCTGCCCTACACTCCTACTTCCTTTGCCTTTGTTTTTCTTTCTTTCTTTTTTTGCCTCCAGGGTTATTGCTGAGGCTTGGTGCCTGCACCACGAATCCACTGCTGCCGGAAACCATTTTTCCCCCTTTTGTTGCCCTTATTGTTTTATTGTTGTTGTGGTTATTATTGTTGCTGTTACTGGTGTCATTGTTGTTGGATAGGACAGAGAGGAAGGAAAGACAGAGAGGGGGAGAGAAAGACAGACACCTGCAGACCTGCTTCACCGCCTGTCAAGTGACTTCCCTGCAGGTGGGGATCTGGGGGCTTGAACCAGGATCCTTAAGCCATCTTTGCACTTTGAGCCACTTGGGCTTAACCCACTGCGCTTCCGCCTGACCCCCACCTTTGTTTTTCTTACCAGATATTTTAAACATGGTATAAGATTAGAAAATGATATATTAAAATGTTCTTGCATTGCACCAAGTCAGATTTTATAAGTATCACCATTTTTCTACATTTTTTTTTGTATTTAAGAGTAGAATCATAATATTATAGGTTTACTTAAAGGCGCTCCATCTCATCCCAGGCTGGTTTCCCTAATAGGTGAGCATATCTTGATGTTAGTATGCATTCTTCTAGTAAATTTTTATCGTGAAACCATAGGTACTACATCATTAAAACACAGAACATAGACATATATATGTTTGTAATATTTAGAATTATTTTGTGATACATGGTGATGTATCCTTTACAGTATGCTTTTATTTTTTAACTTATTATTGTCATTATTTTTCTACCAGAGCAATGTACAGCTCTGGCTTGTAGTGGTACAATGGATTGAACCTGGAGCTTCAGAACCTCAGGCATGAAAGTCTTTTTGTATAACCATTAGGTTATCTTCCCTGCCCTACAGTATACTTTTAAAAATCAGCATTACTTAAGGTTTTTTTCCCCATATAACTGGAGTTCTAGTTCATTTGTAAATATGTAGCAATTATGTAAGAGTATAGCATTTAAATATTTATGATGTATCACACAACAGTTTATACAATCCTCTACTGATGGTCATTTATATTGTTTCTAGTATTTTCCTGTTGTAAAAAGTCGACAGTGAATACCTTTAACCTGATTTCTTATGTTCCCACTCAGTGTTCTCTACAACAGGCATTTTAAAATGGACTTGTTTGTTTCCATGGGATATATATATTTAAATATATATATAAATACATATATATATATTTAACCTAGTAATGTTAAATATATATATATTTAACATTACTAGGTATTATCAAATGCCCTTACAAAGTGTTGCACTGATGCCCACAGTATACTCTTGCAATGCATGAACATTTGCATGTACTTATGCTTTAGCAAGTCATTAGTGTTATCAGAATTTTTTTTTACCGGTCCTAGTTTTTAGGGTATGACATAGAATATCATGCATTTAAATGCACATTTTAAAACATAAATAGACTGAGCATCTTGTAAATATGGTAGCTATTCTTTGATATAACTTACCTACTGATATATTCTGAATTTTTTATTTTGGATTATTTATCTTTTTCTTATTGATTTATAGAAGTTCTTTAAATATTCTGGGTATCAATCTTCCACAGGGAATACATAATGCAAATTTCTTCTGTTGCTTGTATTTTTGCTTTGTTCATGATGATGTTTGTCATACAGAAATTTTTTAATTTCAGAGTAGTCATATTTATCAAAACAGTGTTTTGGGTTGTTGTGTGTTTTGCTTAGGAAATAATTTTCGGGAGTCGAGCGCACCGGGTTAAACGCACGTGGCACAAAGCAAGGACCTGCGTAAGGATCCCGGTTCGAGCCCTCAGCTCCCCACCTGCAGGGGTGTCACTTCACAGGCGGTGAAGCAGGTCTGCAGGTGTCTGTCTTTCTCTACCCCTCTCTGTCTTCCCCTCCTCTCTCCATTTCTCTCTGTCCTATCCAGTAACAACGACAGCAATAACAACTACAACAATAAAAATCAACAAGGGCAACAAAAGGGAATAAATAAATAAATATTTTTTAAAAAAGAAATAATTTTCGGGGGTCAGGTGGTAGTGCAGCAGGTTAAGCACACGTGGAGCAAAGCACAAGGACCAGTGTGAGGATCCTGGTTCAAGTCCCTGGCTCCTCACCTGCATGGGAGTCGCTTCACAGGTGGTGAAGCAGGTCTGCAGGTGTCTGTCTTTCTCTCCTCTCTCTGTTTTCCCTCCTCTCTCCATTTCTCTCTGTCCTGTCCAACAATGACAACATCAGTAACAACAACAACTACAACAATGAAACAAGTGCAACAAAAGGAAATAAATAAATATAAAAAAATTTAAAAAAGAAATAGTTTTCAATCACAGTATTATAAGGCTTTTAAAAATATTTTCTTTTAGAATTAGTTTTTTTTTTCTTATCTGGACCTGCCTAGAGTTTTTTTCAATTTTTTTTATAGAGTTTAGAGAGCAGGTACTAACTTGACTTTTCCCCCACGTGACTACACCTCAATTCCAGAACATTTCATTGAAAGGTCATTGCTTTGTACTGTCTCTTCTCTCCTATGTAAAAAAGAAGCTGTTCTGTACACCTCTATGGGACACTAACAACACTGTTTGCTATGTAAAAAGTGAAGCCCGGGGTGCACAGAATATAAGGTAAATGGTATCTTTTGAAATTGTGCAATGTGACATCCCTACATTAATCTCCATTATTTATGTCTGTGAATAAGTTTCCTAGGACTGCCAAAATCAATTACCACAAGTGGTGCAACTTAAACACAGAAACGTATTAACATATTGCCTCACAATTCTGGATGGGAGAAATCTTTCTTTTTTTTTGGGGGGGGTGCTGGGGAGGGTGAGTGGTGGTAGAATGGTGGGTGGAGACTCAGAGAGACACTTGGACACTGGAGTTTTCCCCAGTGTTGTGCTATTTTCATGTAGTGTTGAGGTTTGGACCTAGGCCAGGCATATAGCAAAAAAGCTGAGTCATTCTGTGATTCTGGATGTGCGAGATCTTAATTTAGGGTATTGATAGTGCCGTAATCTCTCTGAAGACTAAGGAAGGATATTTTCTTGCCTTTCTCTAGCTTCTTGTTAGTGCCAACAGTCTTGGTGTTCCGTATTTTGTAGATGCATCATTCAAATGTCTGCCAACTCTGTGACATTGAGCCCTCACACGACCTTCTGACCAGGACACCAGTCACTGTATTAAGAAACAGACTAACCAGTGTTACCTCATTTAAACTATTTACATCTCTGCTAACTGTCCCAAATAAGTTTACATTCTTTTTCTTTTTTTCGATTTACTTGGATAGGGCAGAAAGAAATTGAGATGAGAGGGAGATAGAGAGGAGGAGAGGAAGATAGACCCCCTACAGACGGGGAGCCAGGGGCTCAAACCCCTGCACTATGTGCGCTTACCCCAGTGTGCCACTGCCCAACCCCATAAGTTTACATTCTGAAGTTCTGAGTGGACAATCTAGTACAGTTTGTTTTGGGACAATTTCTGTGTTGGGTGAACTATTTATCTAGTCTGTCAAAATTTCTTTATTTAATTACTGTAGTTGCATTGATAAGTCCTTATAGACCGTGGAATGAGTCCTCAACTATCTCTAATCTTACTCAATCTTTAGACTTTTCCTTTAAATTCTGGGTCCTTCAGGTATGTGAGATTTCTTTTTCTTTCCTGTGGTAAGGGAGAACAAATCCAGAGTTTCAAGCACTTGACCTATCTCCCTCAGTTCACATTTTTTTTAAAAAATATTTTTAGGAGCAAGACAAAGAAAGATATAGAGATAGATAGATAGATAGAAGCACAAACTATTGCTCTTACCTCCCCCAGTATTCTTGTTTCTGTATGGTGATAGGAACTGAACCCAGAACCTTATGCATGTGAAGCAAGTAATCTATTGCTGAGTCACTTTTGTGGCCTGAGGAAACATGGATTTTTTTGGTTGAATTTTGTTATTCCCCTGAGAGTAATTATTATGTTTACTATAGAAAAAGCAAATAGCTTGGAGTCGGGCCATAGCACAGCAGGTTAAGCACAGGTGGTGCAAAGCACTTGGACCAGCATAAGGATCCAGGTTGGAGCCCCTGACCCCCCCACCTTCAGGGGAGTCACTTCACAGGTGGTGAAGCAGGTTTGCAGGTGTCTATCTTTCTCTTCCCCTCTCTGTCTTTCCCTCTTTTCTCCATTTCTCTCTGTCTTATCCAACAACAACGACATCAATAGCAACAATAATAACTACAATAATAAAACAACAAGGGCAACAAAAGGGAATAAAGAAAAAGCAAATAGCTGTATTTATTTTGATCTGTCTTTTTGACCTTTTACACAATTTCCCAAAGTTCTGCATACATATTTTTTACATTTTAATAAAAAAATTCCCTACATAATCTGTTGTTTAAAATTTTTATATTTACTTATTTTTTTAATTAAGATATAGAAATAAGGAGGAAGAAAGAGAGAGAGAGAGAGAGGCAGGCACTATACACTGAACTTTGCTTCAGTGTGATAGGGCTCAGACTTGAACCTGGGTAGTTAGTGCACATGGCAAAGCAATACACTATACATGTGTGCTATTCTGATGGCCCTGGATATGTATATTTTTTCTTTTCTCATGAATGAAATACTTGTTATTATCCTATTTAGTTGCTGCTGGTATTCAGGAACACAGTTGTTCTTTGTGTATTTATCATTTATTTAGTACAATTGTTGAATTCTTTTATTCTGATTTACTTATCTCTATAATGTCTCTAATTTTCTGTGCAGAAAACCACATGGTCTCTAAAGAATAATTTTGTTTTTCCTCTTGAATCCTGATAATTATGCCTATCTGCCTACTCAATTTATACTGACTGAGACCTTCAGGAAAGTTGTGCATAAAATCGGTGACAGCAGACATTCTCTTCTGCCTGGCATATTTTTTTATACTTTATTTTGCTTCTAGTAGGTTTCATGATATCACAGTAGTCATTTATAACCACGTCTTTAAAGAAAATATTATATATATTTTCCATATATATATATATATATAGCAGGGAAATAGAATAGTGGTTATGCAGAAGACATTCATGCCTGAGGCATGGAGATTTCAAGTTCAGTGCCCAGGACCACCATAAAATAGAGCTGAGCAGTGCTCTGGTAAAAGTAAATACATAAACAAACAAACAAATAGAAAAATAAAATTTTTGCACAGTGATAAAGCAGTAGACTTTTAAGCCCAAGTATACCATTTCCATCCCTAGTGTCACATAAGCCAGACTGGTGTGCTAGTTTTCCTTCCTCTTCATTTATCGTCTGTCCATCCATCCATCATCCATCTATCTGTCTGTCTGTCTGTCTTTCTGTCTGTCTATGTAGATATATATTTTTTGCTACCAGGGTTATCACTAGGGCTTGATGCCTGCATTATGAATCCACTGCTCCTGGAAGCTTTTTCTTTTTCTTTTTCATTTTCATTTTACTTGATAGAACAGAGAGAAGTTGAGAGCGGGGGAGATAAATAGGGAGAAAGGAAGAGAGATACCTACAGTCCTGTATCAACATTTGTGACCAACCACCCCCCGGCCCTACATGTATGGATAGGTGATTCAAACCTGGGTCCTTGTGCATAGTGATGTGTGTGCTCAATTATGTTTGCCGCCTCCTGGCCCCAGTAAATAAATTTTAAAAGTATTTGTTTATTCATAGTGGGGGGGGAGACTAGAGCAACACTCCGTGTTGGCAAGTAATGGTGCTGGGGATTGAACCTGTGGTTTCTGGGGTCTCAGATATGTAAACTCTGTGCTCTAAAACTCCTTTGCTCCAGGATTAAGCTTTATCTACAGTTATTTCTATTGAAGTCTCCAATTTTCTAGATTTTCTCAGCTATCTCCAATTTACAGAATCAGGTAGATCTATCTCATTCACAACTGTCAAGTTCAGAAATATGTTACAGGATCCCTTTCTAACATTTGTTGAACTGGGAATTAAATGTTGTACTAAATTTGTGATGAAAGTCTCTGGTCCTCAGTCTTCCTTCTAAAGCCTTTGTTTCTTAAGAATCATACTTTCATAAGCCTTTTCATTCTGGGTCTGGTGCCCTGTTAATCTTTTCCAATTCCTCTTTCTTAGGGGATGGACTAAGCATATAGATCTGCTTCAAGTCAGAATAATTTCCTGCAACCCAGATGCTACTGCCTATATCTGCCTACAGATTCCCATAGTGACTAGACTAGTAATTATCAGCTTTGTGTATTTATTTGTTATTTTACCTCTAACATACCAGAGGGCTAAGAATAGTGAATCACTTTAATAAGTAGCTACTGATGAATAGCTACTGGGAATGAGGTGGGTGTACCCAGATCTCTGCAGAACTGAGAATAGCCTGGCAAAATGCCCCCCAATAGTCCCAGGTGAATCTGATGTGTCATCATCATTTTCTGCCCCCTTTTGAGGGCCACAAAACTTGAGGAACTTACTACTCAAAGTTTTTGAGGAGCAAAAACTATTCAAATGCTGCCCTAGTTCTCTGAATCTCCTTGTACATGCTGTGATTGGGATTTCAGGTCAATTGTCTTCTCTCCTTACAAGTTTATTCCTGACATAGTCCTTGGATCTGTAGAGGAATAGAGATCTTAGGGCCAGGTTTGTGAAGGTATTGGCAACAACTTGACAAATCACTTGAAAACTTTACATTTGAGATAATAACTCCCTTTCCATTTGAGACAAAGATGCTTAAAACTTTACATAGAGAAAGGAAAGACTCTTTAATAAATACTAGAGGGAAATTTGAGTGGCTCCATGAAGACTGAAATAAGACTACCACATATCACCATGTATAAAATGAATAAAATACTTAAATTTTAGACAAGAAGTCATAAAATGCATAGAAGAAAATACTGGTAGAACAGTACATGATATCTGCCTTAGAAATGTCTTCAGAGTCTTGAGTCTGACACCAAGGAAAATAAAAGAAAAATAAACTCCTAGAACTACATCAAACTGAAAAAGTTTTGCACAGCAAAAGGAATCATAACTAAAACAGGAAGACAATTTGCAAAACAGGGAAAGATATTTACCACATGTTATATAAGGGCTAAGAGCTGAGATATATAAAGAACTCACAAAACTCAATAATAACAATAAATAAGTAAATAAGTCGAAAAGAAGGGAGAAAAAGAAACCCAAATAGCCCCATTAAAAAATGAATTGAAGAAATGAAGAGATTTCTCACCAAAGAAGACCATCTTAGTATATGGTCAGTAGGCGTATGAAACATGCTCAGAATCATTGATTGTAAGAGAAATACAGGTTAAGACCACAATGAGATGCCCTATCTCCTTTTGAGAAAGGCCTACTTCAGATATGACAGAAAAACAAATGCTAGTGTGTCATATGCTTTACATTGGTTTGTTCTAGCCCTCCCCCGCCAAGAGAATTGGATGAGTCCAGTTAATTTGGCGGGCCTGCTTGGCCCCGCCCCAAGGAACCCGGAGAGAGGGTTCCTGGGTCCGAGAGTTCCTGAGTTCCTGAGTTCGAGAGTTTCAGGGTTTCAGAGTAAGAGAGAGTGCCAGAGAGACAGAGTTCCTGGGTTCCTGAGTTCAAGAGTAAGAGAGAGTGCTTGTGCCGCCGCAAAGAGACAGCAGAGTTCTGTTTGGTGATTAGTTTGTCTTAGTTTATGAATCGTTGTTCCTGAATAAAGAAATACAGCTTCCCTGCCCAGCCGTTGTCTCCTTGTCTCTGTTACCCGCCGTGAAGCCAGCCCGGCCGGCAAGAGCCTCCGAAATTTTAACAACACTAGTGAGGAGGGAGCCCTTCATTGTTGGTGGGAATGCATATTAGTGCAGTGGAGATTCCTGAAAACTTTAAAAATCAACCTAACACTAGGCTAGGGGTATGGACCTATCTTCCAATGCCCATGTCCAGCAGAGAAGCAGTTACAGAAGCCAGAACTCCTACCTTCTGTACTCCATAAATAATTCTGGTCCATACCCACAGATGGGGAAAAATGTTAGGGGAAGGTGATCAGGGGGCTCTGAACTCCAATTCCATCAGGACCTGGAGAGAAGAGAAAAAAAGTGGAAGGATATTTGGAAATAGTAATAGGTAGAGGTGCGACTTAAAAAGGAAGAGAAAGCAGGACCATTGGTGGGGGGGGGGGAAACACTGGTGGGGAGTCAGGCGGTAGCGCAGCGGGTTAAGCGCATGTGGCACAAAACACATGGACCTATGCAAGGATCCTGGTTTGAGCCCCTGGCTCCCTACCTGCAGGGAAGTCGCTTCACAGGTGGTGAAGCAGGTCTGCAGGTGTCTGTCTTTCTTTCCCCCTCTCTGTCTTCCGTCCTCTCTCCATTTCTCTCTGTCCTATCTAACAACGGCGACATCTATAACAACAGCAACAACAACAAAAGGGTAGCAAAAAGGACAATAAATAAATACAAAAAATTAAAATGCTGGCATATATATGTATATATAAATAATAGCCAACCCACACCTGTGACCTTGGGAAACTAATGCAGTTCCCAGTGGAGGGAGTGGGGACACAGAGGTGGTGGGGACTGTGTGGAATTAACCCCCTATTATCTCATTATTTTGTATATCAATATTAAATCGCCAATAAAAAAGTCATGCAACTACATGACCCAGCAATTTTTCACTTAGAAATTTATCCAAAGAACACAAATCATCTGTGTGAAAACGTCTATGCATAGCTGTGTTCATGGTAGTTCTATTTGTAATAGCCAACATTTAGAAACAACCCGTGTCCAACATCAGAAGAATGCTTAAAGAAGTACCATATATACACAGTGGAATACTACAGGCTGTAAGAAGTGACAACTTATTATCTTTTGCTACAACAGGGCTGGATCTAGAGGGAATAACGCTGAGTACAATGAGTGCCAACGATCTTACTTTGAGATGGGATCTAAGAAGCAAAGCAAAGGACAATGCAGAGTGAATCCTCAATGGACTATAGTCTATTACAGCAGATTCAGGGACTCAGAGGGGGGAAGGGAAGAGCACTAAGGGAAGGTTGAGGACCTAAGTCTTTAAGGCAGAACAAGATGATGGCTTGGTTAAGAGTGAAATGTACCTTTGTAACAACAAAAATCCTGTAAATCAGCATTTCCTCAATAAAGTGATACTGAAGTTGGGGAAAAAAAAATAGAAAAGCTTTCTATTTACAAAGAAGTTCATTAAAAATAATGGTCTGCAATCACAAATGTTATATGATAAATAGTACTAAGTAGTGAAAAATTATTTTGAATAGGAAAATCTTTACTATGCTTAATCTTCCTGTTATTACTGTATTATATATGAAAAGTAGCAGGTACTTTGAAAATAAATTTAGTATCTCATTTCTTTTCACCGTATACATCTTGATTATATAAAATACTTTCTATGGTTTCATAGTTTCAACAATTATAACAAATCCAGTCATCATAACCTAGATATAATATTTTATGTGTTTGGGTAGTTTAAATACATTTACAGCAAGGAAATGTAAAAACACTCCATTTTTTTTTAGTTTGTATCTATTGATTAAAATTTAAAAAATCTCTTTTTATGATTAATTTTTTCCTTTTGTCCAATAGTTTTATTTTACATTCTGAGAGTGATATGTTTCTTTTGGTGACTTTCTGTTTTCTTAGAATGATACCTCTCAATGGAATTTTAGTTAAGGAAACAAAAGACAAAAGTATAGAAAGCGCTAGACAAATAAGACATTTTATGAATGTCATTAAGATATATTTACCTTGACTTATATGTAAGAGAAACTGACTTGGTGACTGTTACTGAAGCAGAAACTCTTTAGCTGAGAATACTCGATTTAATTTTTTTTTCATTAGTGTGCTAGGGAGAGATAACCATAGCATCACTCTGTCATATACAATATTGGGGATTGAACTCAGGACCTCATGCTTGTAATTCCACCACTTTATCTATTTTTCCATCTCCTGGGCCAAAAATCCTCTTGATTTTTAAGAATCATCTAGACCTGCATTTCAGTGTCTGTTCTGTAGTCCACCACCAGAGAAATCCAGGTGAACGTGTTTCCTCACAGTAAATCTTTCCTCAAAAACACATTGGGGAACTACCAAAATCTTATCTTAGGAGACTGTCATAGGCACTACTGATTATTTATAAAATGACCTGGACTCATGAGACAGAATCAGTCAATGATACATATTGTCTTCAAGCTCTTGTCGAAGAAGCACAGTTCACTTCCCATTTCATTTTCCTTAAGAGTGAAATAAAATCTAAATACATCAGACATTTGTTGTCTGATAAATGTCGTATGTCCAGGAAACTAGGCACAAGGACAGTGAATACAGGCATAAAGAATTCTATTTCTTTCCTTATAGTTTATAATCTAGGTGTAGGGGACAAAATCAGACATAACAAAGTAACTGATAATCTAGAAACATAAGTGAATACCCAATAGGTGCTTAGCACATTGTTCTTAATAAATATATACTGAATAAATAATCAATGTGAGAGAGGACAATGCATCTTTAGTTGAACCTGGAATATATTATTATTATTGTTGTTGTTGTTGTTATTATTAAATATGTAGAATAAAACTACATCTTGAAAGACAAGCTTTGGGAAAAATTGATGCTAAATAAAAAAATGTGTTAACCTAGTAAGTTGAGTTTCCCTTAGAATTTTTAGTAAAAACATGTAAAGCTTGACTTGGAAATCTGATTTGGGAGTTACCGATAAGCCAACCTATGGCTCTACAATGACATTATAACAAACTTCTAAAGCCAATTTAACCCCACAGGGATAAAGAACAGGAAAGCTTCCAATGGAGGGGATGGGGTATGGAACTCTGGTGGTGGGAATTGTGTGAAATTGTACCTCTCTTATTCTACAGTCTTATTAATAATTATTAAATCCTTAAAAAAATTCATTTAAAAATCACTTCAAGACCCAAATAGATGTTTCCTGGTCTCAGCTACACCTGCCAGTGAAATTCCCCATTATTTCAGATGAGTTCCCATACTGGCTTCTTAAGTTTGCTTGCAAGTAAATATGCCAGGAGATTTGTTATGCTGTTCTGCTTCTACCAGTGATCTTTTAAAATCAGGAGAAGACACATTATTATTTTTTTTTGCTATTTCCATGCCAAAGATGTCTTATTTTCTTTTTTCTTTTTTTATTTCTTTATTGGGGAATTAATGTTTTACATTCAACAGTAAATACAATAGTTTGTACATGCATAACATTCCCCAGTTTCCCATATAACAATACAACCCCCACTAGGTCCTCTGTCATCCTTCTTGGACCTGTATTCTCCCCACCCACCCACTGCCACCCCAGAGTCTTTTACTTTGGTGTGATACGCCAATTCCAGTTCAGATTCTACTTGTGTTTTTTTTTTTTCTTCTGATCTTGTTTTTCAAACTTCTGCCTGAGAGTAAGATCATCCCATATTCATCCTTCTGTTTCTGACTTATTCTACTTAACATGAATTTTTCAAGGTCCACCCAAGATCGGCTGAAAATGGTGAAGTCATCATTTTTTATAGCTGAGTAGTATTTCATTGTGTATATATACCACAACTTGCTCAGCCATTCTTCTGTTGTTGGACACCTGGGTTGCTTCTAGGTTTTGGCTATTACAAATTGTGCTGCTAAGAACATATGTGTACACAGATCTTTTTGGATGGATATGTTGGGTTCCTTAGGATATATCCCCAGGAGAGGAATTGAAGGATCATAGGGTAGGTCCATTTCTAGCCTTCTGAGAGTTCTCCAGACTGTTCTCCACAGAGGTTGAACCAGTTGACATTCCCACCAGCAGTGCAGGAGGGTTCCTTTGACTCCACAGCCTCTCCAGCATTTGCTGCTGTAAAATTTTTATTTTTATTTTTTTAATTTTTTAAGCAGAGCACTGTTCAGCTCTGGCTTATGGTGGTGCAGGGGATTGAACCTGGGACTTTGAAGCCTCAGGCTCATATGAGAGTCTGTTTGCATAACCATTATGCTATCTCCCCTCCCGATGTCTTATTTTCTTCAAATCAGTCACATTCAATAAGACATAGACTTGTACTTGATATGGTAACTAGAGAATATTCCTCTACCTCTATCTAAGATACAGAGTGATAGACAAATGAAACCAACATAAAACAAGCCACACTTGTTTCATAGAATCAACAATTCAGGCACAGTGCTTTCTCTATCCATATACAGACAAAAAAAAAAAATTATAACTCCTTCCCCCAGAATCCTCTTCTCTTCCTCTACTCATCCTTCAAACTGGTAAAATATCAAGAAGCTTGATCTTCTTAGAGCATCAGTTTTAAAGGTAATTTAATTGTTTTATAGTGAGAGATGTCTTATAATACAATGACTTATCTGTGGGGCTTAAATAATCTCTCCAAATGCAAAGTATGGGGGGGGGGCTGGGTGGTAGTGTAGCAGGTTAAGGGCATATTGCGTGAAGTGCAAGGACTAGTGCAAGGAACCTGCTTCGAGACCCCATCTCCCCACCTGCAGTGGAGTCACTTCAGAAGTGGTGAAGAAGGCCTACAGGTATCTGTCTTTCTGTCTCCCTCTGTCTTCTCCTCCTCTCTCGATTTCTGTTTGTCTAGCCAACAACAATGACAGCAATAACAACAACAATAATAAAAACAATGATAAGCAACAAGGGTAACAAAAGGGAAAAAGTAGCTCCAAGGAGCAGTGGATTCATAGTGCAAGCACTGAGCCCCAGCAATAATCCTGGAGGGAAAAATTGCAAAGTATGCACCTCTAAAGGCAAAAAAGTAAAAATTTAAATTATTTCAGTTTTCCCCCTAACTTCTACCTTCAGAATTTGCCCCAAACTGGAATCTAAGTTTCTACCTCAGTATAGTTAATTAAATCAATTTCTTCCTTGTGTAATATTTAGGTTAGCTCTCCTTTGAGAGCTGGAGCAATAATTAGAGGTGATATTAAGCAGGAAGCAAAAGTTCTAAAGGAGTTAATGTTATATACTGACAAAACCGATTGCTTCTTATCTCCCTAATCTAAGGTTATAGGTGATTTAATATTTAAAACAAAGTTATTATTACAAATGCACTAACAATTTAAGCCCAGTGTTAATACTCAGTAAGCTTATGAATTTGAAACCTTAAGTGCTTAGATTGAAGGAATATAGGAATATGTACTCAGAACTGAAGTCTATGCATTAAAAAGCTTGAGACATTCAATCTATTTTCCCCCCTCTCAGATTGATTAAATAGTGACTTATAAGACTATAAGTTAATAGGAATATATATTAACATCATTCCCACCACCAAAGGCCTATGTCCCTACTCCTACTCCCCTACAGTAGACCTGAAAATCTATCCTTCCCCCCAAGTTTTTTACTTTGGTGCAGTTCTCCAAACTCAGTCCAGTTCTGCTTTGTGTTTCCCTTTCTGTTCTTCTTGCACAATTTTTGTTTATGAGTTTATCATCTTTCTCTCTCCACCATCACTGGTCATCTCCATCAGGAACAACATCATAAACCCTCTTGTGGGCCTCTAAAGGTCTTTGCCCTCAATGTAGAACAACAATGGTAGAAACTGCCCTACTCTCCAAAGGGAGGCTGGATCAACATACTCTGCCACTCAAAGAAAACTGGTCCTGAAATAAATGCAGCCTAGAATGTTCCTAGCTGTGACCATGGAATTTGAGCTCAGACTGACAGGGATGCTGAGGTTTATATGCTAAATATGAATAGACATGGGCCCCAGATCTGATCAGTGGGGTTTACAGTTAGTGGTATTTACATATTTTCCCATATCTGGGAGCTTCTCTCTGCCCTGATCCAGTTTTCTAGTCCTATTCCCAGCTCTGACACTGTCTCCCCAGACAATACTTTTAGCCCACCTGCATATTAGCTGTTGGAGTCAGGCAAAAATTAGCAGTCATGGGCCCCTTGAAATATACTGAAAATAGACTTCCTAAATTTTTCCAACATGAAGACCCCAATTTCATCTGCTCTATTCTTACCTTTAGGTTCTAATTACTAAAAAATTTGTTCTCCTTTATATCTGAATACTTTTCAGCCACCAAGTTGCAGATGTGTCCTGGAACCCCACTTCCCTATGGAATGATAGAAATAGGCTGGGGGTATGTATGCATGGAAATGGCAACACCTATTTCCAGTGGAGAAGCAATTACATAAGCCAGACATCCCATCTTCTGCACCCCATAATGATTCTGGGTCCATACTCCCAGAAGGAAAAAGAATAGGGAATCTTCCAATGGAGGGGACGGGATATAGAACTCTGGTGGTGGGAATTATATGGAATGCCATGAACCCAACCTGACTTCCCTGGGCACGTGACCTCATCAATGTATCCTAGAACTCCACCTCCCCAGAGCCCTTTCCCACTAGGGAAAGATAGAAACAGGCTGGGGGTATGCATCAACCTGTCAATGCCCATGTCCAGTGGAGAAGCAGTTACAGAAACCAGATCTCCCAACTTCTTCACCCCATAAAAATCTTTGCTCCATACTCCCAGAGGGATAAAGACTAAGGGATAAAGACAATGGAGGGGACAGTATATGAAACTCTGGTGGTGGGAATTGTATGGAATTGTACCCTTCTTATTCCAAAATCTTGTTGATCATTATTAAATCTCTAATAAAAAATAAAAAGTAATTTTAAAAAAAAAGAAGTTAATGATGTTTCCAGAACCACAAAAGTCAGATGGGGATTTGTTGTGACACAATTTATTTATAGAATACTACTGGGAATCGGGCGGTGGCACAGTGGGTTAAGCGCATGTGGCGCAAAGCGCAAGGACCGGCATAAGGATCCTGGTTGGAGCCCCCGGCTCCCCACCTGTAGGGGAGTCGCTTCACAGGCGGTGAAGCAGGTCTGCAGGTGTCTAGCGTTCTCTCCCCCTCTCTGTCTTCCCCTCCTCTCTCCATTTTTCTCTGTCCTATCCAACAACGAACAACATCAACAATGGCAATAACAATAACCACAATGAGGCTACAACAACAAGGGCAACAAAAAGGGGGAAAAAATGGCCTCCAGGAGCGGTGGATTCATGGTGCAGGCACCGAGTCCAGCAATAACCCTGGAGGAAAAAAAAAAAAAGGAATACTACCAACCCGCTAAAGTTAGAGAACTGCTTCTGAAAATACCTGTAACAGTCTTTAAAAATATAGAAATGATCTGGAATTCACTATGCTATCTTTAACCAAATCTGCATTAAGAAAAATGTCTGAGTATTGAAACATCTTTTGGAATATTAAACAGGTGATATGTGTTATTTGGTTAAATTGCAAGTATCACGAAGAGAGATCACTAATAAGGCTATGCTCACTGCTCATTGTTCTGGTAACAATAGACTCAAATGAATAATTGCTTGATAGCAGGAGATAGGGTTTCAATTTATCATAGCACTGCTCTTAATTAGAGTTGCTATACCAGTGTATGTCTCATCTGAATTTCCCATCTATACTGATAAATTTTATTGGATTATTTTACATATCATGTACTCATCTTGGTTAGATCAAGCCTCAGTAGTGTTTTGCAAATTTGCTGACTCCAGTTGGTTGACTGGTGCAGTGGAGTTGATCAACCTTCAGTTGTAATTCAGGATGTTGCCGAGGTATGAATAGATTAGGTATTCTGCAGCCCAAAGGTTGATCCTTTATTAGCTCTTCGGTATTTGATAATTATAATGAAGATCACAAAACTGCAAGATCTAATTAAGTTTGGAACTTTCCAAAATTGATTTTCTGTAGAAAATTTCATGCTGAATGAATGTGACAATCCAGAAAATTAAAGAAATAGCCTCTTGCATGACTATATTTCATTTTCCTCTTCATACTTAGGAACATAGAATCCTGGGGCTAAAAACAAGGTTGAACAACTTCCTAAATTAAGAACAATTTTGCACATGGCCGAGATTTTAATGTCTGTTCCCATCCAAGAAAAGTTTGTACAAAATAATGCTCCTCGTGGGTATATGGAAGTTTATCTTCTTGTTTTTATTCTGACATCATCTGATTAGGTAGGAGGGATGTATATCATGTGACCTCAGGTAGCCATGCACTGAACTAGTAAGTTGTGTACTATTAGTCCAATTAGTGGCAAACGCTAGAAGATGAAGAAGTCCAATTAGTATTAAGGTAACTCTTTTAGCCACAGTTTCTTCCTCAATAATAGAGATGATCAAAGGGCCTCAGAAGTTGAAAAATAAGATCAGAAGAGAAAACACAAGTAGAACCTGAACTGGAGTTGTATTGCACCAAAGTAAAAGACTCTGGGTTGGGTATCTCTGTGTGTGTGTGTGTGTGTGTGTGTGTGTGTGTGTGTGTGTGTGTGTGTGTGTGTGTGTGTGTGAATACAGGTCCAAAAAGTATGACAAAGGACCTAGTGGGGGTTGTAATGTTATATGGAAAAACTGGGAAATGTTATGCATATACAAACTATTATATTTACTGTCGAATGTAAAACATTAATTCCCCAATAAAGAAATTAAAAAAAAATTTTAAAAAAGTTTCTATAAGGGTAAGAAATAGTCTCCAGTGAGTCTGACCTTTCCACTTTATGGTTGTGGTGATCCTAATGTCTTCTGGGCCTGATTGCTTTTGCTATAACTTGACAGTCTTCTTGTGTGCAGTAGAATGTGCCTAATTCATTCTGGACTGTGGGGATGGAGCAACATGAGCATCTCAGCAACAATATTTGCTGTTAGGATCAGCAGTTATAGCAAGCAATTTGGCTGTATTTTCTCTCATGAATACAAATGCGAGATTACCAGATCACACATAAGTTTTGTCCAGAAAACTGAAAAATTGGTTCATATCCCCCATCCCTTCACTTTTTTTTTTCCTTCCAAAGGAGGATTCAGCATCTCAGATGGTACATTATATTTCTGATAGATCCACTTTAAACATATGCTTCTACTCTTTGCTCTTCAGCATGCCTCATCAGAACTGCTTTCTAGGTCATATTCTGACTGCTCAGTCTCATTTTCCTTCTTTTCTTCTGACCTGATTACACTGAGAAGCAGGCTGGTATAAATTAAGAACACTGGACTATTGCCAACTCAGTATGCTCGGAGAGTCCAGGAAAGATCCCTTAACATGGAAGGCCTCCTTTTTGTTCACCCTTCATTCCTACTTTTTCAGTATTCATGTGAGCCAAGGCAGCAGAGACTGATTCCTTAGTACCATGTATGTCCTTTTTATGTTGGATAGTCTGTCAGAGTCTCTGAACGGGGCAGAAAACTGAGGAAAATCCAAATGTAATAAGCCACAGAGCAGGGAGATTTTCACTGTACAGAGTTATAAAGCACTGGAGGGATTTGAGTTCACCAAAGAGAATGTTCCTCAGGGCTTGGGGAGCCTGGATTCTGGTGGATATTTCAGAGGAAAACTAGGACAACACCAACATATTGACACATATCCTACCTTGCAGGAACCCAGGAGTCCTTTCTGATTATCCTCTTACTTTATGTGTTGACTCTGCTCTGACTGAGCTGACTGCCAGTGCTTATTTTAGTTTCTTGGCAAGAACAGCTTTAGGCTCACCATGTAGGAAGTTATTTTCTGTTCTGGCTTTTTTTTTTTTTTTTTCGGTCTTTCTAATTCCTAGTGTCCCAAGGCATTTGCTTTATTGTCTGTCTGAGAGAATTGAGGAGAGAGTTTTCAGTTCTTCGTTTTAGCTTTCGTTCTCTCCTTTCTGCTCTTTTTTTTCCCCCTTGGGGACCCACAACTATCACACTGAAGCAGCCATGAGCACAGCACTCATGTGGATCTAAAGGAAGGACCCCAAAGTCCATACATTAGATAAATATGTCCAAATATATAATTTCACTACTTTGCCATTCATTTATTCAGCAAATATTTATTAAACTCAATCTATGCCGGAAATGTTGGTTTATATTGGGTCTACATCAGTGAAAGAACAAAGTGTCCATATGGCTCATGCATTCTCTTCTACTGGCTGACATTTACACAGTACTGACTACATAATAGGTATTTTCCACAGCTCTTTACATGCCAAAGGAAGGACTATAAGAGTTAATTGTTTTCTATATTTTGGACGTTTGATGCTAATCAAGATTTAATTTAATTCTACTAGTTTTTCAGAGCAGATATAGAAACTAGTTTTTTCTTACTTTTCTCTGTCACATATGTATGGCAGATGAGTGAATTATTAGCACTGATGTAACATTTTTAAAGATTTTATTGAGCTGCTTAATGCTTTAGAACATAGTAATTGACATATGTATACAATTTCATTACATACTGGGTCCCCAAAGTTTTCTTCATCTCTTCCCTCCACCTCCCTCCCCAGAATCCTATGTTTTGGTGCAATACACTAGGTCCAGTCCTTATTTTCCTTTGTGCTCTTTCTCCCTGTCCCCTACTTTATTAAGTGAGATCTTTTGCTATTCGTCCTTCTCTTTTTGGTTTATTTCACTCAACATGACGTCCTCAAGTTTCATCCAGGAAGATGCAAACAAGACAACTTTATCATGTTTAATAACTGAATAGATTTCCATTGTGTATATATACCACTTTTTTTTTTTTGCCACTCATCTGATTTTGGACATCTGGGTTACTTTCAGTTTCTGGCAATTACAAACTGTGCTGCTATGAACATAGGTATATACAGATTTCTTCTGATAGGCATTTCTGTTTCCTTTGGATAAATCCCCAGGAGAGGAATTTCTGGGTTGTAGGGTATATTCATTTCTAGTGTCCTGATAAGTCTCTAGATTGCTTTCCACAATGGTTGGGCCGTTTTACACTCTCGTCAGCAGTGAAGAAGTGTTCTTTTTTTTTCTTCACATTCTCTCCAACATTTGTCTTTTCTGTTCTTTCTGATGTATGACATTCTCAGAGGTGTAAAGTGAGAATTTCATTGTTGTCTTTATACTTTGAACACTTTCTCATATATCTGGATCTTTTCCTTGGTGAAATTTCTGTCCATGTCTTGGCCCCATTTTCTAATGGGGTTGCTTGTTTTTTTGTCTTTTGGTGTTTAGTTTACTGAGTTCTTTATGTGTTTTGGTTATTAGTCCTTCGTCTGATGTGTTTTGTGTAAAGATCTTCTCCCATGCCATAATATGTCTTTCTGTTGGAGTGGTGGTACCCTTTGCTATGCAGAAACTTTTCAGTTTGATATAGTCCCATTGGTTTATTTTCACTTTTGTTTTCTTTGCTGTTGGATTTGAATCCTCAAAGGCTTTTTGAAGCATAGGTTGTGAAATGTTCCGCCAGTGATTCCTTCTATGTATTTGATAGTTTCTGGCCTAATGTCCATGTCCTTGACTCACTTGGAGTTGACTTTTGAATATGGTGATAAATGATGGTTCACCTTCATCCACTTGCATGTTTCAATCCAATTTTCTCAGTACCATTTGTTGAAGAGACTCTCCATTTGACATTAAATGGTGTATGCCCCCCCCCCTTGTCAAAAATTAGTTGGCTGCAGATAAGGAGGCTTATTTCTGGATCTTCCATGTTATTCAACTGGTCTCTATGTATATTTTGGTTCCAGTACCAGGCAGTTTTGATTATAGAAGTTTTGTAATATAGCTTGAGGTCAGATAGTATAATGCCTCCAGTCTTGTTGCTTTTTAAAAAAATATTTATTCCCTTTTGTTGCCCTTTTTTATTGTTGTAGTTATTATTGTTGTTGTTATTGATGCAGTCATTGTTGGATAGGACAGAGAGAAATGGAGAGAGGAGGGGAAGACAGAGAGGGAGAGAGAAGACCTAAAAAAAAAAAAGAAGTTTATTAGTATTTTGATGGGGATGGCATTAAATCTGTATATGGCTTTGGGCAGAATTGTCATTTTGATGATGTTAATCCTTTCATTTCCTTGAAGAGTGATTCATAGTTTTCAGTGTGTAAGTCCTTCACTTCCTTTATTAAATTTATTCCCAAATATTTGATTGTTTTTATTGATATGGTGAAGGGAGTTGATTTCTCTATCATTTCTTCTTCTGACTTGGTGTTTGCATAGAGGAATGCCATTTCTTTTTGTACATTGATTTTGTACACTTCCATGATATCCAGGAGTTTTCTACTGGACCCTTTATATATATATACACACAATTATGTTATCTGCAAGTAGGGATAGTTTAACGTTTTCTTTTCCAATCTGTATCCCTTTGACTTCTTTCTTTCCCAGAGTCTCTTGCTTCAGTTGCTGCTGGCACTACTACACGTCTCTCTCTCTCATCCTCTGCCTTTCACAAGAATAAATACATCTTTACAATGAAGGGCATTATTTTAAACTATATTTTGAAACCTTAGTGTTTTTTTTTTTTTGTGTGTGTGTGTGTGCTTCTGCTCTACTACTGTACAATGGTTGCTCAAGAGATGCTTATTTACGGCTCTGTTGAGTTCCGCTCCTATTCTCAAAATCAACAATCTCAGTTCAAATAATACCTCAATCTTACAGTGGATTAAAAATAAACATTCATTTAGTTTTTGCCATGCTTATATCATTGGAATTCATTTTCCCTCCTTGTTAGAACAAATATACAAATAACCTAGACTCTGAAACTTACCATTTCAGTTTTCACCCTTTTTCACTGCCCCCCCCTAGTTATTTTTCCTAATATTATTTTTCCTTCAACAGCCACGGCAATACTGAATAATAGTGGTGATAATGGGCAGCCCCGTCTTATACATGACTGGAAAGGAAATACTTTCAATTTTTCACATTTCAGTATGATGTTGGCTTTTGGTTTCCTGTATATAGATTCAACTAGTTTGAGGAATTTCACATATATCCCTATTTTTAAGTATGTTTTGATCATGATGCTTTGTTAGATGTTGGGCTTTGTTGAAGGCCTTTGTGTATCTATTGAGATGATCATATAATTGGTTTCACATACATGCACTTGACAGAACATTGTCTGCTTTCTTCCTCCTGCCCCACTCCAAGTAGGATGTATGAAGATGAGGCTTTTTTTTCTGGTCAGTGCTGTGGATATATGTCTAAGCAATTTATGACATGACAAATGTTCGATCACCATTTGTTGATTCAATAGCTATGAAACTTCAAAAAATTGAAAGAAACAATGTGTAAATCTTAATAGAGCTCCCGACTGACATGCTTCTGAGCACCTAAGGAAGATTCCTGTTCATGATTAAGACAATTGTAACACTGAATTTTCTTTAATGGCTATTATATTTATCACAGGACTTTTAACTCAGCAACACAAGTGGCATTATTTGTCTATGTCATCACTATAGAATAAGTAATAAATGAACTGACAGACAAAAGCAGGATAAACAAAAGTGAGTTAGGTAGTACGTAGGAGATACTGCATTATTATTATTATATAAAATACCATTCTATGATAGAGATAAACTATTTTTTATATTTATTTACTTGCCCTTTTGTTGCCCCTTTTTTAAATTTTTGTGGTAGTTATTCTTGTTATTGATGTCATTATTGTTAGATAGGACAGAGAGAAATGGAGAGTGGGAGAGAAAGATAGACACCTGCAGACCTGATTCACCACCTGTGAAGTGACTCCCCTGAAGGTGGGGAGCAGCAGGTTGGAAAACCCGGATCCTTATATAGGTCCTTGTGCTTCACGCCACGTGTGCTTAACCCACTGCGCTACTGCCAGACTCCCTGAGACAAACTATTTTATTTGAAGAATAGGAAATAAATGGGGAATTGCTGAAAGAAAAGTGCATTCTCTTAGGGCAAACGAGATAGCTTAAAGAGCACAGAACTTGCAGGTATCAGGTCCCAGAGGCTCTTGCTTCACTTGTGGGCACTACCATATGTCTCTCTCTCTGTCTCTCTCTCCCTCTCCCTCTCCCTCTCTCTCTCTCTCTCTCTCTCTCTCTCTCTCTCTCTCTCTCATCCTCTGCCTTTCACGAGAATAAATGAATCTTTACATTTAAGGGTATTATTTTAAACTATATTTTGAAACCTTAGTTTGTGTGTGTGTGTGTGTGTGTGTGTGTGTGTGTGTGTGCGTGCTTCTGTTCTACTTCTGTACAATGGTTGCTCAAGAGATGCTTATTTACGGCTCTGTTGAGTTCCATTCCCATTCTCAGAATCAACAATCTCAGTTCAAATAATACCTCAATCTTACAGTAGATTAAAAATAAACATTCATTTAATTTTTGCCATGCTTATAGCATTAGAATTCATTTTTCCTCATTGTTAAAACAAATATACAAATAACCTACACTCTGAAACTTAATCACTTCAGTTTTCACCCTTCTTCCCGGTCCCATTGATTTAGTCTTTCGTGCAACAAATGTTTGTTGACTGACAGTCATCACGAATGCTTGGTATATAGTGGGGCTTCAACAGACAATTATTTTGATTAGAGAAGGTGATGTAGACATATGGAAGGTGGTATGGTAAGAAATAAGGTGGGAGGACCAGTTAAGCAAAATTGTCTTTAAAATCTTTTTGCCATGGGCCTGAGAGACAGAGTAATGGATATGCAAAAAAAAAAAACTTTTATGCTTGAGACTCTGAGGTAGCCGATTCAGTCCTTTCTACCACATAAGCCAGAACTGAGTAGTTTGCTGAGGCTTTTTTTCCCTTTTTTTTTTTAAAATCGTTGTTGTGGTTATCGTTGCTATTGCTGTCGTTGTTGTTGGATAGGACAGAAAGAAATTGAGAGAGGAGGGGAAGACAAAGGGGGAGAGAAGATAGACACCTGCAGACCTGCTTCACCATTATGAAGCGACCCCCACTGCAGGTGAGGAGCTGGGGGCTTGAACCGGGATCCTTGAGCTGGTCTTTGTGCTTCACACCATGCTTGCTTAACCCACTGCGCTACCGCCCGACCCCCGTAAATAAAATTTTAAAAATCTTTTGATCATACAGCATCAGAATATACTTTTGATTCCATACATCCCCAAAGCATAGTTATTTATTTATAATTTATGAATGAATGCCGGGTACTGTACACATATACTATTTATGTCACAATCCTTGCACAATAACATTAACTGAAAAAATCACAAAGTTTAAAAAACTTTATTTTTCTCTCACCCTACCTTTAACTATAATAAACTTTGGGAAGATATAGAAACAATTTCATATTTAAGATACTCTTTGGTTTCTTTTCAGGCTTAAGTATATGTTCATTGATTATATGTGTTCATTGAGTTTGTTCTGGAAACGGGGAACTGTGTGTTTGAGGTTTACTTTTTCTTGGAATTTTAGGGTTATTGTTGCTGTTACTCATTTTTAAAAATAACCCTATGTCATGGGTGAGAGCTGATTTTGTTCAGTAAAATATGTGATACACAAACTCATTGGCTAGACACTGTGATGCCCGGAAAAAGTTGAAAGATAATAAAATTGTTAGCAGAAGAGTGTCAACTCTGTTTATGCTATAGTACTCTTCTTGTTTTGCAGTTTTCCTTTGCCAGTTTGACATACTTGAACATTTAATGTGCAGACCAAGAAAGGGTACAGAATAAATTTGTGTGTTACATAAAAGTCAGGCAAGGGCTATGTGGTGGTGCCCTTGCTTAAGTGCACACATTACAGTGTGCAAGGACCCAGGTTCAAACCTCAGGTCCCTACTTGCAGGGGGAAGGCTTCACAAGTGGTGAAGTAAGGTTGTAAGTGTCTCTCTGTCTTTTTCCTTATCTTTTCCATCCCCTCTAAATTTGTCTCAGTTTCTATCCAATAATAAGTTAATTAATTAATTGAATTAAAAAAATAAAATTTAAAAAGAAGTTTTAGAGGACCTAGTGGGGGTTGTATTGTTATATGGGAATCTGGGGAATGTTATGCATGTACAAACTATTGTACTTACTGTTGAATGTAAAACATTAATTTCCCAATAAAAAATTTAAATAAAAACATAACACCCTACTATCTTATTCTCACACCTCAGGAAATCATAGTAATCCTGGGGGTTCACTTGTCTGCTTTTGATGTGTCAATTTGATTTCTTTCTCCCTCCTTATCTTTCTTTGTCTCTCTTTCTTTTCACCGTCTTTCCTTCTTCCATCCCTCCCTCCCTCCCTCTCTCTCTCTCTCTCTCTCTCTCTCCCTTTCTTCCTTCCTTCCTTCCTTCCTTCCTTCCTTCCTTCCTTCCTTCCTTCCTTCCTTCCTTCCTTCCTTCCTTCCTTCCTTCCTTTCTTTCTTTCTTTCTTTCTTTCTTTCTTTCTCTTTCTTGCCATAAAGGGTTTTGGTGCCTGAATGAGAATTCCACTGTGGGTGAAGCAGATATACAGAGAGACACCTACAGCTTTATTCTACTGTTCATGAAGCTCCTCCTCTCACACTAGTGGGGACCTGGTGCTTGGACCGTGGTCCTGGCACATGGTAATGTAATGTGAGCACTTAAGAAGGTGTGCCACCACCTAGCCCCAACACATGGTAATGTATGTGTACTCTACCAGGTGTGCCACTACCTGGACCCTCAATTCTGTTTGAAAAGTTCTACTATTATACTCTTTAGAGAAAGTTTATAAGTGATTCGATTTGGGGGTATAGTTTTATACCGATCTATGTTGTGTGTAACTCACCACACCCACCAACCAAATCTTGTCATTCTATCCCCACCCCCAATAACCACCTTAGTTCTCACAAAGTTAAAGAGACAGTTATTTTGTTTTTATTAATTTTTATTGCTACTAGGCTTATTGTTGGGGTTAGGAGGCAGCACTACAAATCCACCACTCCATTTCCCCCATTTTTTTCCCTTTTTTTTTCCCTCTTTTTGATAGGACAGAGAGAAATTGTGAGGTGAGGGGAAGATGAAGAGGGACAGAGAAATAGCTGTTTCAGTGCTTGTGAAGTGTTCCCCTGCAGGTGGGAAGCAGGGGCTTGAACCTGGGTCCTTGGCTCAACCTGGTGCACTACCGCCCTGCACTTTGCACCCTAAAGAAACCATTTAATTGTTATTATTTTGTTTTTTTTTTTTTGCGCTTTTATTAACTATATTCCACATATGACCAGAACCACCTTGTAGCTGTTTTTTTAACCTATTTTTATGTCACTTAGCATAATCATTTCTACTTCTATTCATTTTGTTCCAAATGATATGATGTCATCTTTTAAAATTGTATAGTTATATTTTGTTGACTATATATCCCATTATTTCTTTATCTAGTCACACACTGTTGGGCATTTTGGTTGCTTCCATATTTTGACTATTGTGACTACAGTACCTAGGAATATAGTGGTTCACATATTCTTTTGTATTACTGTTTTCATGTCCTATAGTTATATGAGTAGGAGTGATATTGTTGGATCACAAAGTATTTTCGTTTTCATGGACTTTCCATACTGTTTCCATATGGGTGCACTAGTTTGCATTCTCACCAACTGTACCAGAGTTGCTTTTTCTCCACATCTTGACAACTCTTGTAGTTTTCTGTCTTGCCGATGTAGGTCATTCTCACAAGTGTGAAGTATGTTACTATTTAGGTGTGTATTTTATATTTGAGGGACTGCAAGGTCAACTTATAATTTCAGGTTATTTTTCTTATTTGTGGTTTTGCTTATATTTTCAAAATGTCATATCACAGCACACACTATGAAGTATAAACAACAAAAATTAATCAACAAAAATTCTGAACATAACTTTTGCAATACTACTTTAACAATATAAATACTCTAAGCACAGGAAATATTGTTTTTTTAAGTGTCAAAGATTCCCAAATATCTGTGAAAGTAAATATTACTTCTTTTATATAATCTACATATTGAAGAATGTTTGGCAGTTTATACAGGTTAGCTTGAGAAGATCTAAATCCTCTCTGAATTTAAAAAGTAACATAGGGACTTCTAGAAGTATGGCTATGGAGTAATAGTGGTTGTACTTCGTTCTCCCTGATAAACTAGAAAAAGCAACAAAATTATTTGAAAACTCAACAAAATATAATCAGGATGTCTTCAGAAACTCTCTGAGCTACAAGTGAGTGCTGATACATATGGTTAGTGAATGGAAACGGGATAAGAGAGAGATTCTCAGGACTCAAAAAGCTGGCGCCAAATAGGGAGTTACACAGTAGAGCATATACCAGTAGCAGAAAAGTAGATTTGGGTACTTAACTTGTGAATTCAGGGGCAACACAATATTGAACTGCCCACAAAGACCCCCTCATATTTAAGGGGAAAAAACATGGCTGAAATTAAAGCCTTCTAATCAACTCAAACTTCTTTCTACAGCGAGCTAGAAATAAATCCCAGCCAACTTCTGGTGGTATGGCAAAGGGGATTGAACTAAGCAACAACTGTTTGCACTTATGCACATGTAATTTTTGACAAGGGGGCCCAAATTATTGAATGAAGAAAGAAGAGTCTCTTCAACAACTGGTGTTTGGAAAATTGGGTTGAAACTGAAGGATTTTGACTCTACCAATCTTACCTTGCAAGAATTATTGATAGGAGTCTCACATGAAAAAGAGAAACAAAAGAAATCAAACTTTAAATGAGATGATTAGTAGTAGAACATAACCATGAACACAACAACAACAGGGAAAAACAGACACGGGAAAGGGGAGAGAAAAAAGTAGAATGATAAAGGCCAATGTTGGTGAACCAAGGCCAACCTAAAAAAGACTGTAGTAGATATTTTTAAGCTAGACACAATATTCACAGTAATTACAAAATAAAACATAGCACAAAAACATATGTACAGTGGGCAAGATCATTATAGAAAACCGTGCACATAAAATAAACAGGAAAAGAATCAATAAAAACATAAAACAACATTGAAACAAATACCAGAATGAGTATAAACAAGAAGCATTTATCAATAATTACCCTAAATGTGAATGGCTTAAATTCACCAGTCAAAAGATTCAGAGTGATTACTGAATTAATAAAAAAACAAGACTCTTCTGCTTTCAAGAATCACACACTCAAAAGAAAAACAGAAGTTCTGGGTGACAGGCTGGAACAAGATATTCCAAGCCAGTAAAGCAAATAAAAGAAAAGAACAGCTATTCTTTCTTTCTTTTTTCTTTTTTTGCATCCAGGGTTATCTCTGGGGCTCGGTGCCTGCAGTATGAATCCACTGCTCCTGTAGCCATTTTTTTGATAGGACAGAGAGAAATTGAGCAGGAAGGGGAAGATAGAGAGGGAGAGAGAAAGGTTAACACCTGCAGACCTGTGTCACTGCTTGTGAAGCTACCCCCCTGCAGGTGGGGAGCCAGGGGCTTGAACTGGTATCCTCATGCAGGTCCTTGTGCATCGTACTGTGTGTGTGCTTAACCTGGTGCACCACCTCCTGGCTAAGATAGACTTTCTGGTGAAGAAGATGAAAAGAGACAGAAATGGAGTCTACATATTGGTAAGAGGGTGAATCTAACAGGAAGACATAACCATCATCAATATATACATTCCCAATACATATTGCTAAAATATATTGCTTCCAAATATAATTTAAAATTAATTACTGACCTCAAGACATTGATAGCAACACAGTATTGGTAGGAGTCCTAACAACACCACTCACACCAAGAGAGATCATCAGGGAAAAAAATTAATAAGGATATAGATGCTTTATATGAAGTCATAATTGAGATGAACTTAGCAGATACAATCAGAACTCTTCATCTCCTCCAATAAATAATATACAATCTTTTTTAAAATTTTATTTATTTATTTATTCCCTTTTTGTTGCCCTTGTTGTTTTATTGTTGTAGTTATTATCGATGTCATTGTTGTTGGATAGGACAGAGAGAAATGGAGAGAGGAGGGGAAGACAGAGAAGAGGAGATAAAGACAGACACCTGTAGACCTGCTTCACCTTCTGTGAAGCGACTCCCCTGCAGGTGGGGAGCTGGGGGCTCAAACCTGGATCCTTTTGCCAGTCCTTGAGTTTGGCGCCACCTGCGCTTAACCCACTGCGCTACCGCCCGACTCCCCAATAATATACATTCTTAAACAAAATTATTAGTGATTTAATACTGATTTACAAAATTACAAGATAACAGGGTAAAACTCTGCACCATTCCCACCACCAGAGAATATATATTCTTTTCAAGTGCTCATGGAATATTCTCAAGGATTGATCATGTGTTAGGACACAAAGACAGCCTTAATAAATACGTGAATATTGAAATCATAAACACTATCTTTTCTGACCACGAGGCAGTGTCATTAGACATCAACTACAAAAAGAAACAAACTCAAAACAACCAAACTCTGGAGAACAAACAATACACTTTTGAATAACACTTGGGACACTGAAGAAATCAAGAGTACTTAAAAATCACTTGGAAAGCTTTGGGTCCATGATTGCTCAACAACTTGTTTGGCTTCGTATGTTAACTCTCTTTTCAGTCACCAGGTTCCAGATGTCATCAGGATGCCGGCCAGGCTTCCGTGGACTGAAGACCCCACCAATGTGTCCTGGAGCTCAGCTTCCCCAGAGACCCATCCTACTAGGGAAAGAGAGAGGCAGACTGGGAGTATGGACCGACCAGTCAACGCCCATGTTCAGCGGGGAAACAATTACAGAAGCCAGACCTTCCACCTTCTGCAACCCTCAATGACCCTGGGTCCATGCTCCCAGAGGGATAGAGAATGGGAAAGCTATCATGGGAGGGGGTGGGTTATGGAGATTGGGTGGTGGGAATTGTGTGGAGTTGTACCCCTCCTACCCTATGGTTTTGTTAATTAATCCTTTCTTAAATTAAAAAAAAAATCACTTGGAAAATAATGAAAATGAAGAGACCAACTACCAGACCCTGTGTGATGTGGCAAAAGCTAAGAGGGAAGTTTATAGCAATACAGTCCCACATTAACAAATAGCAGAGATCTCACGGAAGCTACAGAACATCACAATTGAGTCACCTAGAAAAATAGCTACAGAAAGACCCAAAAGTCAGCGCGAGGAAGGAAATATTCAAAATTAGGGCAGAAATTAATGAAATAGAATCCAGAAAGACTATCCAAGAGGTTAATGAAACCAAGAACTGTTTCTTTGAAGGATAAATAAAATAGATAAACCACTGGTTAGACTCACACAAAGGGAAAAGCTATGATAAAAAGTATCAGGAATGAGAGTTATGAAATTACAACTGAAGATGGCGAGATACAAAGAATCATGTGTGAATAGTGTATAGAACATCTCTATGCAATAAATTGGAAAGCTTTGAAGATACAAATATATTTTTAGAATCATAACATCTGCTAAGCCTAAACCAAGAGGAAGTAGATAGCTTAAGCAAGCCAATCACTAGTATAGAAATAGAATCAATAATAAAAAACTTTAATAATTTTTTTCCTTCTACTATTTTTGATAGGACAGAGAGAAATTGAGAGGGAGGGGAGCTAGAGAAGGAGAGAGAAAGACGCCTGAAAACCTGCTTCACCACTTGTGAAGTGCTCCCCTGCAGGTGGGGAGCAGGGGCTTGAACACCGGTCTTTGTACATAGTAATCTGTGCTTAACTGGGTGCACCGGTACCTGGCACCCAGTAATCAAAAATCTTCCTAAGAATAAAAGCTGAGGCCCAGATTGCTTTACTAACAAATTCTATAAGCCTTTCAAAGAGAAATTAATACCAATTTTCTTCAAACTATTCCAAAAATTTGGGGAGGGGGCAAGCACTCTCAAACATGTTCTATGAGGCTAACATCACTTTTATTCCCAAAGTAGGAAAGATCTCTACCAGAAAAAAGAAAAGAAAAGAAAAGAAAAGAAAAGAAAAGAAAAGAAAAGAAAAGAAAAGAAAAGAAAAAAACTATAGACCTATATCCCTGATGCAAAGATTTTGAATAAGATTTTGGCAAGTGGTCGGGGAGGTTGTGTTGTGGATAAAGCACTGAACTCTCATGAGTAAAGTCCTGACCACAGCACATATACCAGAGCAATGTCTGGTTCATTCTTTCTCTCTCTTCCTATCATTCTTTATGAATAAGTAAATTAAAATATTTTTACAAAAAGATCATGGCAAATTAAATCTAACAACAGATCAAGAGAATAGTTCACTTAGACCAAGTGGGATTCATTCCTGGGAATCAGGGATAGTTATAGCTTCGACAAGCTCATTAATTTAACTCATCATTGGTTCTAGCCCCTGACTTCCTACCTGGGGGGGGGGGGTTGCTTCACAAGTGGTGTAGCAGGTCTGCAGGTGTTTATCTTTCTCTCCCCGCTCTGTCTTCCCCTCCTCTTTCCATTTCTCTCTGTCCTATCCAACAATAACAAGGCAACATAAATGGCCTCCAGGAGCAGTGGATTCATAGTGTAGGCACTGAGCCCCAGTGATAACCCTGGAGGCAAAAAAAAAAAAAGAAAGAAAGAACAGAAAATAAATAAATAAATAAATAAAAAGAAAGTGATATTGTGCCCTTTGGGACAAAATGTATGGAATTGGAAGTGATTATACTTAGTGAAATAATAATAAGATAAAAGACAACTACCAGATGGTTTCATTTATATGTAGACTCTAGAGAACTGAGATACTTGAAAACAAAAGTAACAGAAGAAAGTAAAC